>NW_026707329.1:0-29211 GCF_902713425.1 Acipenser ruthenus
CACAGATTCAGATTCCTAATGGGCAGGAGAGAGCAGCACTGCCACAGTTACTGCAGAGAATGGACAGAAACAGTGAACATGTACACACCTGTGTGTGTCCTATACATACATATGTAATCCCCCTCTCTCTCTCTATCTCCTCTCTCCCCCTCTCTCTCTCCCTCTTTCTATCTATCTCCTCTCTCCCCCCTCTCTCTCCCTCCGTCCCTCTCCCCCCCCCCCCCCCTCTCTCTCTCTCTCTCTCTCTCTCTCTCTCTCTCTCTCTCTCTCTCTCTCTCTCTCTCTCTCTCTCTCCAGTGTAACTCCAACAGTGTAACTGTTCCTGAGACCCAGGAGGTCAGAAGTCAGAGCAAGCCCCCAGCGACCCCCACGACCTTCAACCCCACGACCTCCAGGACGTGAGTGTACCCCCGGAATCGGGGCCAGTCTGTTTGAACCCTGATTTTAATAATAATAATAATAATAATAATAATAATGTTTCTCGCGGCTCTCTCTCTCTCTCTCTCTCTCTCTCTCTCTCTCACTCTCTCCACCCCTCAACTCTCTCAGCAGGGCGGTTCCCCGGGCTCCCCCAGCAGAGGGCAGCATTGAAGCCGCTCTCCACCTCAGTGAAGCTCCGCCCCCCTGCCTCCCAGAACAAGGTGGGTTCTGGGAGTTTTATAATCCACGCACTCGATTTCATATTCGTGCGTGCGAGACTCCCCGCTGCACAGCAGTGTGATCCAGTCCTGGTTTCACTGGGAGTTTAATAATCAGACACACCTGAGCTTGTTAGCTAGACACACTGGGGGCTGATCAAGCTGGTAGCAGTGAAACCTGGACTGGATCACACTGCTGTGCGATATTAATATTTCACAGACAGACATGCAATGAGATGTCATACTGTTGATATAATAATGCATTGTGCTCGTCTCCTCCCCTCTCTCTCTCTCTCTCTCTCTCTCTCTCTCTCTCTCTCTCTCTCTCTCTCTCTCTCTCCCTCTCTCTCCGCTCAGCCGAAGCCTCACCAGTTCCGCTGGAAGACGTTTCCCAGTCCGATGAAGTGCCAGCGCTGCACCTCGCTGATGGTTGGACTGGTGCGGCAGGGATACCAGTGCGAAGGTGAGGGGAATATTTCACTCATCTGTGAGTCAGTGTGTGTGTGTGTGTGAGTCTGTGTGTGTGTGTGTGTGAGTCTGTGTGTGTGTGTGTGTGTGAGTCTGTGTGTGTGTGTGTGTGAGTCTGTGTGTGTGTGTGTGTGTGTGTGTGTGTGTGTGCGTGTGTGTGTGCGTGTGCGTGTGTGTGTGTGTGTGTGAGTCTGTGTGTGTGTGTGTGTGTGTGTGTGTGTGTGTGTGTGTGTGTGTGTGTGTGTGTGTGAGTCTGGTGTGTGTGTGTGTGTGAGTCTGTGTGTGTGTGCTGTGTGCGTGTGTGTGTGTGTGTGTGTGTGTGTGAGGTCTGTGTGTGTGTGTGTGTGTGTGCGTGTGTGTGTGTGTGTGTGTGTGTGTGTGTGTGTGTGTGTGTGTGTGTGTGTGTGTGTGTGTGTGTGTTGGATTTATCTCACCGGTGTTGTTGTCGTTTCCACGGCAGCGTGCAGCTTCGCGTGTCATGTGACCTGCGCCTCTAACGCCACGATCTGCCCCACGCCCCCCCCGACCAGGTCAAGAAATCCATGGGGGTGGATCCAGTGAGGGGGCACCGGGACTGCCTTCGAGGGGCAACTGAGCGTAAGAGAGGGGCAACTGAGAGAGAGAGACAGGAACAGAGGGGCAACAGAGAGAGAGAGACAGGAACAGAGGGGCAACTGAGAGAGAGAGACAGGAACAGAGGGGCAACTGAGAGAGAGAGACAGGAACAGAGGGGCAACTGAGAGAGAGAGACAGGAACAGAGGGGGCAACTGAGAGAGAGAGACAGGAACAGAGGGGGCAACTGAGAGAGAGAGACAGGAACAGAGGGGCAACTGAGAGAGAGACAGGAACAGAGGGGCAACTGAGAGACAGGAACAGAGGGGCAACTGAGAGAGAGACAGGAACAGAGGGGCAACTGAGAGAGAGACAGGAACAGAGGGGCAACTGAGAGACAGGAACAGAGGGGAGGGGGTTGTGGGGGAGAAGAGAGAGGAATGGGATGATATTTTTTACTTCCTGTACTTTTATTCTTGGTGTCTGAATTGTTTCTCTCTCTCCTCCTCCTCCTCTCCCCTCTCTCCCTCTCTCCCTCTCCCCTCCCCCTCTCTCCTCTCCCCTCTCTCCCTCTCTCCTCTCCCGTCTCTCCCTCTCTCCCTCTCCCCTCCCCCCCTCCCCCCCTCCCCCTCTCTCCTCTCTCAGGTCCCCAGGCCCGCGGGTGTGAAGAAGGGCTGGCAGCGAGCCTTCGCTGTGGTCAGTGACTTCAAGCTCTTCCTGTTTGACCTCCAAGAGAGTCGAGCCGCCCAGCCGAGCAACGGAGCCGCCCAGGTCATCGATATGAGGTGACCGGGGCTCCCCCAAAACACACAAGAGCAGAAACTCACACCAGCCCTGCTGCTGCTGCTGCTGCTGCCACCCAGTCCTGGGGTTCAGAGCTCCCCTCAATGAAGTCTAGTGTTATTATTATTAATATTGAAATGATCAGGAGCCAGGAGTTTGAGCAGGGTTACAAACTCACACCAGCCCCTGCTGCTGCTGCTGCTGCTGCACCCAGTCCTGGGGTTCAGAGCTCCCCTCAATGAAGTCTAGTGTTATTATTATTAATATTGAAATGATCAGGAGTCAGGAGTTTGAGCAGGGTTACAAACTCACACTAGCCCTGCTGCTGCTGCTGCTGCTGCACCCAGTCCTGGGGTTCAGAGCTCCCCTCAATGAAGTCCAGTATTATTATTATTAATATTGAAATGATCTGGAGCCTAGTTTCACCTCAGTAATATCACTGATGAAGGCACTGCCTGTGTGTGTTTCATTGACAGGGACCCTCAGTTTTCGGTGAGCTCTGTCTTCGCCTCTGATGTCATTCACGCCAACAAGAAGGACGTCCCCCTGCATCTTCAGAGTGAGTCTGAGTGAGGCGAGAGTCTTCCTCGCTCAGAGCCAGGCATCCGCTCAGAATCCATCCATGAGAATCCATCCGTTCAGAATCCATCCATGAGAATCCATCCGTTCAGAATCCATCCATGAGAATCCATCCATGAGAATCCATCCATGAGAATCCATCCGTTCAGAATCCATCCATGAGAATCCATCCATGAGAATCCATCCATGAGAATCCATCCGCTCAGAATCCATCCATGAGAATCCATCCATCCATTCACTCACTCAGAATCCATCCATCAGAATCCATCCATTCAGAATCCATCCATGAGAATCCATCCATGAGAATCCATCCGTTCAGAATCCATCCATGAGAATCCATCCGTTCAGAATCCATCCATGAGAATCCATCCGCTCAGAATCCATCCATGAGAATCCATCCATCCATTCACTCACTCAGAATCCATCCATCAGAATCCATCCGTTCAGAATCCATCCATGAGAATCCATCCATGAGAATCCATCCGTTCAGAATCCATCCATGAGAATCCATCCATCCATTCACTCACTCAGAATCCATCCATCAGAATCCATCCATGAGAATCCATCCATGAGAATCCATCCATGAGAATCCATCCGTTCAGAATCCATCCATGAGAATCCATCCATGAGAATCCATCCATGAGAATCCATCCGTTCAGAATCCATCCATTACAATCCATCCATTCAGAATCCATCCATGAGAATCCATCCATGAGAATCTATCCGTTCAGAATCCATCCATCCATTCACTCAGAATCCATCCTTTCACTCACTCAGAATCCATCCATCCATTCACTCTCAGAATCCATTCACTCAGAATCCATCCATTCACTCAGAATCCATCCATCCATTCACTCACTAAGAATCCATCCATTCACTCACTCAGAATCCATCCATTCACTCAGAATCCATCCATTCACTCACTCAGAATCCATCCATTCACTCAGAATCCATCCATCCATTCACTCACTAAGAATCCATCCATTCACTCACTCAGAATCCATCCATTCACTCATAATCCATCCATCCATTCACTCACTCAGAATCCATCCATTCACTCAGAATCCATCCATTCACTCACTCAGAATCCATTCACTCACTCAGAATCCATCCATTCACTCAGAATCCATCCATCCATTCACTCACTAAGAATCCATCCATTCACTCACTCAGAATCCATCCATTCACTCAGAATCCATCCATCCATTCACTCACTCAGAATCCATCCATTCACTCAGAATCCATCCATTCACTCACTCAGAATCCATTCACTCACTCAGAATCCATCCATTCACTCAGAATCCATCCATCCATTCACTCACTAAGAATCCATCCATTCACTCACTCAGAATCCATCCATTCACTCAGAATCCATCCATCCATTCACTCACTAAGAATCCATCCATTCACTCAGAATCCATCCATTCACTCACTCAGAATCCATTCACTCACTCAGAATCCATCCATTCACTCAGAATCCATCCATCCATTCACTCACTAAGAATCCATCCATTCACTCACTCAGAATCCATCCATTCACTCAGAATCCATCCATCCATTCACTCACTCAGAATCCATCCATTCACTCAGAATCCATCCATTCACTCACTCAGAATCCATTCACTCACTCAGAATCCATCCATTCACTCAGAATCCATCCATCCATTCACTCACTAAGAATCCATCCATTCACTCAGATTTCATCCATTCACTCACTAAGAATCCGTCCATTCACTCAGATTTCATCCGTTCACTCACTCAGAATCCATGAATTCGTTCACTTCATCTGTTCACTTCATTCTTTTGCTGTTCATTAATTCATGTACTCATTCATCACATGTTCATTCGTCTGCTTGTTCATTCTCTCGCTCACCCTTTCATTTATTCTCTCCTTTGTTCTTTCAGGTCACTGCCTCCCAGCTCTCCGCCCCCAGCACCAAGCTCTCTGTGCTCCTATTGGCTGACAGTGAGAGTGAGAAGGGACGCTGGGAGGCAGTGCTTAACGAGCTGCACCGCCTCCTTGTCAAGCACCAGCTCCCTGATAGGTCCGTCTACCTGCCCAAAGAGGCCTACGACCCCGCCCTCCCCCTCATCCGCAACGCCCAATCGGCTGCCATCGTCGGTAAGGCCCCTCCCCTCAGTCAGTCAGTCAGGATGCGGTCTCAGTCCGTTCGTTTTGTAAGACGTGTCCTGTGAGGTTAGCATTGTAAGATGTCTTGTGAGACGTGTCCTGTGAGGTTAGCTGTGTGAGACGCGTCCTGTAAGTCTCTCTCTCTCTCTCTCTCTCTCTCTCTCTCTCTCTCTCTCTCTCTCTCTCTCTCTCTCTCTCTCTCTCTCTCTCTCAATTCAATTCAATTCAATTCAATTCAAAGTGCTTTATTGGCATGACTTATTTTCCACAGTGTTGCCAAAGCAAATACATACATATTATGAACAGATGCATCTATATACAAACAAGGAACAATGGTAACAAAATAATAATAAATAAAATAGAAGATAAATAATAATAATACAGAAATTGAAATATTGAAATAATGATACTGAAACTATTAAATTGTGCCGTCACTGCGTGCCCCTCAGGTTGTGGCAGGTGGCTACATATTTGGCAGCCAGTGGAGCTGTGTGTCCCTCCCCTAGGAGGACAGCAAGTTTCTCTGAGTCTGCCATTTGTCTGAAAAGAGGATATTTTTCTTGTATTTTAATGAAGAATGATTCTCTGATATGGCTGTATTTTATACAGTGTAGGAGAAAGTGCATCTCAGTTTCCACCTCTCCTGTCTCGCAGTGACCACAGAGCCGATCTTCTCTGGGCAGCCAGGTCTGCCTGTGTCTGCCTGTCTCTATGGCCAGGCTGTGGTCACTGAGCCTGTACTTGGTCAGGATCTGTCTCTGCTTCGTATCTCTGACAGTGGAGAGATACTCTGCTAGGCTGTAGTTTCTTTTTAGGGCCCGATAGCAATCAGTCTCTCTCTCTCTCTCTCTCTCAGATCACGAACGTATTGCTTTGGGGACCGAGGAGGGTCTGTACCTCATCCAGGTCACGAACAACGGTGAGTCCAACCAGGGAGAGTGAGCACTCTGTCACTGTCACTCTCACTCTCACTCTCACTCCCCCTCACTCCCTCTCTCCCCCTCTCCCTCTCTCCCCCTCAGTGATCCTGCAGCTGGGGGACTGTAAGAAGGTCACTCAGATGCAGGTTGTTCCGGAGGCCCGTGTCCTGGCCGTGGTTTCGGGTCGGAACCGCTCCCTGCGGCTCTACTCCTGGGAGGACCTGCAGAACCCAGAATGCAGCGGAACCAAGATCCAGGAGAGCCGCGGGGTGCAGGCGCTGGGGAGCGGCCGGCTGTGTGGGGGGGGCCAGCCATGCCTGTACATCGGGATCAAGAGACAGGTACCGGGGGGGGGGGGGGGCAGGACCTGCAGAGAGAGGATAGAATAGAGGAGAGCGTCTCAAGAGATCAGCTTTGAGAGACGTGTTGTTGGAAGATGTCTGGTAAGATTAGCTGGAATGTGTTTTGCAAGATGCTAGCTAAGGGAGTCTAACGCTCTCTTCTCTCTCGATCTCCCCTCTCTCTTCCCCCCCTCTCTTCCCCTCTCTTGATCTCCCCTTCTCTTATCCCCCTTCCTCTCCTCCCCTCAATCTCCCCTCTCTTTCCCCCCTCTCTCCTCTCTCGATCTCCCCTCTGTTCTCGATCTCCCCTTTCTCCTCCCCTCTCTCTTTCCCCCCCTCTCGATCTCCCCCCTCTCTCTTCCCGCTCTCGATCTCCCCTCTCTCTTTCCCCCCTCTCTCTTCCCCCCTCTCAATCTCCCCTCTCTCTTTCCCCCCTCTCGATCTCCCCTCTCTCTTTCCCCCCCTTCCTCTCCGCTCCACAGGTTTCCTGTTACTCTCTCACTCCCGGGAAGTCTGGCTATCAGAAGCTGTGTGAGTTCCAGGCTCCAGGCTCAGTGCAGTGGCTGGGGGTGTTTGGGGAGCGGGTGTGCGTGGGGTACCCCGGTGGTTTCACGCTGTACCCCGTGGGGAGCGAGTCCGGGGGCGCGGAGGGGGACCCCCCCGTGTTCCTGCTGAGCCCGGACGACCCCTCGCTGCAGTTCCTGAGCCAGCCCCCCCTGGTGGACGCGCTGTGCGCGGTGGAGGTCGCGCGCGATGAGCTGCTGCTGTGCTTCAGCTGCCTGGGCATCTACGTGGACTGCCAGGGGCGCAGGGCCAGGGGCAGGGAGCTCATGTGGCCGAGCAGCCCCTCCGCCTGCTGTGAGTGCGAGGCTGTGCGTCCGTCTGTCTGTCTGTCCGTCTATCTGTCCGTCTACCATCCAATCATCTGTCCGTCCGTCTGTCTACCATCCAATCATCTGTCTGTCTGTCTGTCCGTCTACCATCCAATCATCTGTCCGTCCGTCTGTCTGTCCGTCTGTCTACCATCCAATCATCTGTCTGTCTGTCTGTCTCTGTCTACCATCCAATCATCTGTCTGTCTGTCTGTCTGTCTGTCATCCATCCGTTCGTCTGTCCGTCTGTCTGTCTGTTTGTCATCCATCCTTTCATCTGTCTGTCTCTATGTAGCTGTTTGTATTTATCTATCAGTCTGTATCTGTTTACCGGTCTCTCTCCAGATCTCTTTTGCCAACCATCTACCCATTCATTCATTCATTCATTCATTCATTCATTCATCAGCCTCCAAATCCCTCTCTCTCCCTCCTCCAAATCCCTCTCTCTCCCTCCTCCAAATCCCTCTCTCTCCATTCTCCCCTGGCTGTCCATCTGTGTGTCTATCCCTCAGCCAATCCGTTTCCATCTCCCCGTTCGCTAACAGACCCGTTCCTCCGTCATGTTTTAAGTGTGTGTGTGTGTTTGTTGTTCTGCTCTGTGCAGGTTACAGCGCCCCCTACCTGTCTGTGTACAGTGAGAACGCAGTCGATGTGTTTGATGTGAAGACGATGGACTGGGTGCAGACTGTGCCCCTGAGGAAGGTACATCCCATAAACACACCCCCTTTTTTGAATGACGCAGTTTCTGTTGGTTTTTGTGTTTTGTACTTACCTGCCTCCTCTTCTTTCATTCTCTCCTCTCCCCTCTCCCCTCTCTCTCTCTCTCTCCCTCTCTCTCCCCCCTCTCCCTCTCCTCTCCACCACTCTCTCTCCCCCCCCCTCTCTCTCTCTCTCTCCTCCCTCTCTCTCTCTCAGGTGCGCTCTCTGAACTCAGACGGGATGCTCAGTGTCTTTGGCAGTGAGACGGTGAGGCTGATGTACCTGAGTAACAAGCTGACCGGTGAGCACCGCCCCCCCCCCCCCCCTTGCCCCGCCCCCCCGCTCGCTCGGTTCCCATGGTAACTGTGTGATTCTCTGCTCACCCCTTCGCTCTCCAGGCCGGGATGAGTTTTCCGTTCCGGAGACGAAGGAGAACAGCGGGAGGCAGCTGCTGAGGAGCAAGACCAAGAAGTGGTTCAACTTCCGGATCTCCGACGAGGAGAGGCAGCAGCAACGCAGGTACCGTCCCCCCCCCCCTCCGTAACCCTGCCCCCCCACCCTAACCCTCCCTTCTCTACCCCTCCCCCCTCTCCTCCCCTCCACACTCCTCTAACCCACCCTTCCCCTTCCTAATCCTCCCCTCCCTTCTCTACCAATCCCTCCTTCTCCCCTCCACACTCCTCTGCCCCCTCCCCAACCCTGCTCTCCCCTCCCCTCTCTTTTTCTCTCTTCCTCCCCTCCACACTCCTCTCCCCCTCCCCTCCACACTCCTCTCCCCTCCTCCCTTCCCCTCCCTCACCCTCCACACTCCTCCCCCCTCCTCCCCTCTCTCCTCTCTCATCCCTCTCTCCTCTCCTCTCTCTCATCCCTCTCTCCTCTCTCTCTCTCATCCCTCTCTCTCTCTCTCTCTCTCAGGAACATGCTCCGGGACCCCTCCATGCGTTCCAAGCTCATCTCGAACCCCACCAACTTCAGCCACCTGGTTCACGTGGGGCCGGGGGTGGGGGTGCCTGGCCTGAAGGGTGACCCCCGTGACCCCAGCGACTCCAGTGTGACCCCCATGTCCCGCCCCCGCAGCGCCACTGAGTCGGGGCGCCCCCTGTCTGCAGAGAGCGAGCGCTACATGAAGGAGCTGCACGGTAAGAGTGAGGGGCTTCGAATCAAGCAAATCTATCCATCTTAAACCCGGCAGCCCTGAGAGCCTCTCCTCTGTCATGAGACTCGAGACACTCCTCACCCGTGGGACGCGTCACGTGACACGTGTTCAGTGTTTCTTTTGAAGACGTTTGCTGGTTCATGTGTCTAACTCTACTTGTCCTCTCCTCTCTTCTCTCTTCTCCTCTCCCTCTCTCCCCTCTCCTCTCCCCCTCTCTCTCCACTCCTCCTCTCTCCCTCTCCTAACCCCCTCTCCTCCTCTCTCTCCTCTCCATCTCCCCCTCTCTCCTTTCCCTCTCCCCCTCTCTCTCCTCCCCCTCTCCTTTCCCTCTCCCCCTCTCTCCTCTCATCCTCTCTTTCTCTCTCCTCCCCCCTCTCCCCTCTTCTCTCCCCTCTCCTCTCCCCTCTCCTCTCCTCTCCTCTCCTCTCTCTCTCTCTCTCTCTCTCTCTCTCTCTCTCCTCAGCTAAGCGTCAGTCCCGTGTCTCGCTGGCTGAAGAGCTGCTCCCGTCCCCACAGGGTCTCTTCACTGAGGGGGGCATGCTGTCTGAGGTGAGGCACTCTCTGCAGCGCTCTGTGTGTGTGTGCGGTGGGGGGGGGGTGACGTGACCAGCGCTGTGTGTGGGGTGGGGGGGGTGTGTGTGACCAGCGCTGTTTGTTTTTAACCCTATCCTTGCCCTGCCCCTCCCTCCAGATCTCTGATCAGACTCGACACCTCCGAGCCGAGCCCCCCAGGGAATAACCCGGAACCACGCCGGGTGTAGAACCCAACTCAGGACCACCACCGGGACCTAGAACCCCAAACCAGGACCGCCGCTCTAGAACCCTCCCCTGGACCACTGCCGGATCAAGACCACTACTCTAGAAACCCCACCCTGATCCAGATCGCCTCTAGAACACAAACCACCCCAGATAGCACTTGATCTTAAATCCGCCATGGAGCTGCTGGCTCCTCTAGAACCCCCCCCCCCCCCCGCACACAGCCCAGCCCGGAACCGGAACCGGCACCCCCCTCGGTTCTACTGAAAGCCAAATGTGTGTCTTTTTAATTTATTTTTTTAATGGCGATGTGCAATCAAAGCAATGTGTTCTTTAGTGTATTATTATTATTTTTACTAAAGACGAGGTCACAAAAAGTGAGATTATATTTCACATTTTATTAGAATTTTTTAGTTGGTTATTTTAAAATCCGGGTTTCACATCCCCTTTAAGAGAAAATGTCTTTCCCTTTAAGAGCTCGGTGATTTATTATTTTTTTTACATGAATATATATATTAAGATAGATTTTAATTTGAATGTTTTTGTAAAACCCAGGAACTAAGCAGTTAAAGGGATTCATGTTAATGCTTGCATGGCATTTTCAAGGGAGGCGGTTTTAGCCTCAATCTCAGGTTTCAGCCTCCTCCTGTGTTACAGCTGCATGTGTTTTTTTTGTTTTGTGAAAAATGCTGTTATTATTAGTTTAATTTTCGTTCATTTTTTTGTTTATTTCATTCAGGGTTTTAAAAAAAAAACTATTACAGGGAGATGGAAAGCAAGGAACATATATCAGTTTCTAATATGGAATGTATATTACTGTAAAACCAGAACTCCTGGATAAGCACGGAGCAGAGGGAGGCTGTTCAGAGAGTGGAAGAGCCTCCCTTTCTCTTTCTCCCTCTCTGTCTGCTCCACCAGCACGGAGCAGAGGGAGGCTGTTCAGAGAGTGGAAGAGCCTCCCTTTATCTCTCTCTCTGTCTGCTCCACCAGCACGGAGCAGAGGGAGGCTGTTCAGAGAGTGGAAGAGCCTCCCTTTATCCCTCTCTCTGTCTGCTCCACCAGCACGGAGCAGAGGGAGGCTGTTCAGAGAGTGGAAGAGCCTCCCTTTCTCTTTCTCTGTTCCACCAGCACGGAGCAGAGGGAGGATGTTCAGAGAGTGGAAGAGCCTCCCTTTCTCATTCTCTCTGTCTGCTCCACCAGCACGGAGCAGAGGGAGGCTGTTCAGAGAGTATAAGAGCCTCCTGTTCTCATTCTCTCTGTTCCACCAGCACGGAGCAGAGGGAGGCTGTTCAGAGAGTAAGAGCCTCCCTTTCTCATTCTCTCTGTCTACTCCACCAGCACGGAGCAGAGGGAGGCTGTTCAGAGAGTATAAGAGCCTCCCTTTATCTCTCTCTCTGTCTGCTCCACCAGCACGGAGCAGAGGGAGGCTGTTCAGAGAGTGGAAGAGCCTCCCTTTCTCTTTCTCTGCTCCACCAGCACGGAGCAGAGGGAGGCTGTTCAGAGAGTGGAAGAGCCTCCCTTTCTCTTTCTCTGCTCCACCAGCACGGAACAGCAGAGGGAGGCTGTTCAGAGAGTGGAAGAGCTGGATAACTACTTAGACTCTATAAAGAGTGAAAATGATTCAATTGTACAGATATTGAATATTTTTTTTACATTTGTAGGTCTTGATTTTCTGCTAAGTTTGACAGATACAGGAGCAGATAGGTTTTGTTCAGGTTCAAAGTGCTGTTTTTTATTTTTTAACAGTGTAATGTATGGTGATGCTCAACACAGGCTTGTGGTGTTGTTTTAAGCAGGGGCCAAAGTTTAAATGATTATTCAGTAACAGCTTCGAGCTGGCTTGCTGACTCTGTAAGCATCGTGCCTGTGTGTCTGGCAGAGACTGTGTAATTATCAGAGTTCTGCCAATGCCTTATTGTGAGCGCCATCAAGAAGTATTGAATGAATATGCAATGATCCAGCATGAGACACGACTCAGTGTGTGAGAAACATGACCTCAGAGACACACAGAACTGCAGCTGATGAGCACGTGTGTTTATGAAGGGTAAGACGAGGTGTTACTAAGGGATGAGTCGTGGATCGGGGAGAGGGACGCCCCCACACCCTGGAATACGAAGGAGGGAGGTGTGCAAGAATGTGATTGGAAGGGAATCGCAGTGCATGCGAGAATGTATAGTGTCATGTGTTTGTGGTTTGTTTTCTAAATACAAAATAATGTTTGGTTTGTTTTTGGGTGTTTCAGTTTATGGCGGAATTATATGTGTGTGTTGTTGGGTGAATGAGGGAAGCGAGGGGTGTTATGGAAAATGTTGGGAATAAAATAAAATGAGGCAAAGAATTTGTGGTGTCATTTGTTGCAGTAATGGCTGAGGTGTAAAAAACAACGTCAAGAGGCTGGCGACAGACAGACAGACAGACAGACAGACAGACAGACAGACAGACAGACAGACAGACAGACAGACAGACAGACAGACAGACAGACAGACAGACAGACAGACAGACAGACAGACAGACAGACAGACAGACAGACAGACAGACAGACAGACAGACAGACAGACAGACAGACAGACAGACAGACAGACAGACAGACAGACAGACAGACAGACAGACAGACAGACAGACAGACAGACAGACAGACAGACAGACAGACAGACAGACAGACAGACAGACAGACAGACAGACAGACAGACAGACAGACAGACAGACAGACAGACAGACAGACAGACAGACAGACAGACAGACAGACAGACAGACAGACAGACAGACAGACAGACAGACAGACAGACAGACAGACAGACAGACAGACAGACAGACAGACAGACAGACAGACAGACAGACAGACAGACAGACAGACAGACAGACAGACAGACAGACAGACAGACAGACAGACAGACAGACAGACAGACAGACAGACAGACAGACAGACAGACAGACAGACAGACAGACAGACAGACAGACAGACAGACAGACAGACAGACAGACAGACAGACAGACAGACAGACAGACAGACAGACAGACAGACAGACAGACAGACAGACAGACAGACAGACAGACAGACAGACAGACAGACAGACAGACAGACAGACAGACAGACAGACAGACAGACAGACAGACAGACAGACAGACAGACAGACAGACAGACAGACAGACAGACAGACAGACAGACAGACAGACAGACAGACAGACAGACAGACAGACAGACAGACAGACAGACAGACAGTCAATCAATCAATCAATCAATCAATCAATCAATCGCTATAAGTATGTGGGTGGAACACAGACACTGATAGACTTTTCTTCCTGCCCAGTCACTTCCATTTTTATTAGCGCCACTTGCAATCATGTTCATGTTTTGGTTAACATCTCCGTGTTCACAGCTCATCAGTGCAGCTGAACTCGAGTTCCACGTCTGAAAAGCTCAGGAGAGTAACTAACAACGACTCGCTTTCCAGTTAAGGTGACTGAAAACAACGATTGGAGGACAATGGGTCATTGGGAAATATGCAAATGTCAGCATTGCAAGAGCCAATCAAATTTTCCCCCATAACAAACATTGCAGTGTCCTCTATTCACTACTTTCTTCCCCTTAACTTAAAAGCCTCCCCTCTCCCCTCTCCCCTCTCCCCTCTCCCCTCTCCCCTCTCCCCTCTCCCCTCTCCCCTCTCCCCTCTCCCCTCTCCCCTCTCCCCTCTCCCCTCTCCCCTCTCCCCTCTCCCCTCTCCCCTCTCCCCTCTCCCCTCTCCCCTCTCCCCTCTGTTATTTCATACGTTAACGTTGCAGGGGCATTAATCTGTTTTTTTTTTTTTTTAAATTATAATAATTTTATTATTATTATTTATTTCTTAGCAGACGCCCTTATCCAGGGCGACTTACAATTGTATACAAAAAATACATAATCAGGAATTACAGCACAATTCAGAGCACAGATACAAAACACAACGACTTCAGTCCTAATAAGAGCAAATAGAAAACCCAGTGCGATCTGATATCGGGGCAGCTCAGGAGCGGAGCACAGTGTTGATAGTTACATCAGGGTCAGATACAAGCGCAGGTGAAACACAGGATACTACAGACTGGATTCAGTGCAGGATTAAACACAGTAACACAGGGGGGGGGGGGTCAGATCAGTGCAGGTTAAAATGCTTTACAAGGCAGAGTGCTCTACAGACCAGAAGGGGAGAGGCGTCCTGCTGTGTGCGGATGTATGTTCAGTATTCTTGGATGTTTGTACTTTATTTTTTGCAAAAAAAACACACTTGCCCTGCTTTCAAAACTCGCTGTCATTCTGTGACACCCCTTCGTACCAGTGGGGGGGGTTAAAAACACAGCATTCAAGCATTTCTTACCCCAGCCCAGTTTAACCAGCAAGAACCATCCAGCTAACTTTACTCCCTCCCCCCCAAACCAGGGGTTTATTTAAAGCCCCCCCCCCCCCCAGGTAGGGTGTCAGAGCGGGGGCCAGGGCTTCACGTTTTAACCCAGGCCACGCTCCTCTGTTCCACACTCCAGGTCTCTTGACGTCTTGATTCAGGGCTCAGCTCCAGGTTTTCGGTCTCACAGTCTCAGCGTCGCGTCTCGTTTTCCTAGGCAGCGGATCAGTGATCCGTGGCTCCGAATCTCGACGTCTCCATTGTGGTTCTTCTGCCCGGGTGGTCGGAGATTCTGGACCAGCAGCAGAATTTTTTGCTCAAATATTATTTTTTATTTATTTTCCTTTTTCAATCATGGATGATTGTAGCCCTGTTCTAGACTCCTCTAGTTTCTCTCGTTCTTTGTATATTCCGATATTTCTTTTTTAAATACATAGAAGACATTGACCGAATCCTCTTCTCTCTAACAGTGTTCTAGACTCTAAGTTCCAGATTCCTTAAGCACCCTGTATTCCAATCAAATGTCAATTTACAATCATGGATTGAATCCTCTTCTCCAAGAGCCGACGTCGCAGCAATGTTCTAGGCTCCGGGTTCTAGACTCTTAACGTTTCTTATCTATTTATTTAAACCGTGGATCGAAAGCTCTTCTTTGCAGGGGTTCCCGACGGGTTCCGTGTTCTGGGTTCCCAATGGGTTCCGAGTTCTAGGTTCCTGGTGGGTTCCGGGTTCCAGACTCCGGGGTCCCCTGGCCCCAGTAGTGCTCGTAGGCTCGCTGGAAGAGGCCGTGGCAGGCCACGCGGGCGCGCAGCTTGGCACAGATGAGGAAGGAGCCGGCCATCTTGCGGTGCAGGGAGTAGGTCTCCTCGGGCGGGGGGGTGAGCCGGTGCTGCAGCATCACCGGGAGGATCTGCTGGATCCGGCGCGTCGTGGACTGGCAGCCGAAATCGAACGGCTCCCGCGAGGAGAACGCCTCCCCCAGGATCATCACCGCGGCAACGTGAGCTTCCTGCATGACCTGGAAGAGACAGGGAAGAGAGCGCGTCAGCAAGCTGAAACTATATATATAGCGCCTTTCACAGCACAGTACCTCAAAGCATGCCGGTTAAAAAACAGAGAAGTCTGCAATATCAAACAGCAACAACTACAAGAGTAACACTACATAATAATAATAATAATAATAATAATAATAATAATAATAATACATTCAAGAAAAACTGTAATTCAGGGAGAATGATAAAACACAACGTTACAAAATAAACTAAGCAAATGAAATCGATGCAAAGCAACGCCGTCCTCAAGCCGAGGCGAGAGCCGCAGCTCGCCCGAGTCTGAAGGGCGATGATGACGCTAAACAGCAACGCTGCAGAGCTGACGCAAGCAGGCTGCGTGTCAGACGTCATATGCGTTGGGACCGCGTCATCCACGCACTCCCTGACGAATCTTGTGAAGTAATAGATATATATATATTTTTAAAGCGCAATGGAGGTCTGTACGGGATTGCACAAACCTCCGGGACGTCCGGCGGTGAAGCACTAACCGCGGGATACGTGCGTTACGCGCCGGACGGGTGCAGACCAGCCCCTTATTAAAAGCTTCCCACTGTAATGTCGCATTCCTCCTCCCATGGCTCATACTGTCCGTGCGCCGCAGTTTATTAACGCGCTGCACCAAACCTCGCTGTTCTGGCCCCGCTTTCACTGGGCTTTATTACACGGAAAACAGGTCGGTTCATAACTTTGTTTTTTGAATAATAATAATAATAACAAAACAGGCATGATTCACACATAGAAAGAACAATCATTTCAATAAACAGACTGAGCAAACGTGTACAAACAAAAACAATTATAACAATAGCACACAAATACACGGGGTGGTCTATTCAGGAATCAGATTATTATAAAGATCAAGGGCTTGTTTGGGTGTAAACAATTTCACAGAGTGTTTAGATCACTTTATCTCGTTTAAGAAAACAATACACAGGGGGGTCGTTTTTTTAAAAAAAAAAAAAACACGACATTTGTGAATGAAATATTTTGCTATAATGATCCAGTTATGATACACGCATCCAGCTTTCCTGTCCTCCATTAGAAACCCAAACCTGATATTATTAAACGTTAAAGTGGGTATGAACAGATCATAGGCTGGTTCATGAACTTGTGAAAGCGCACGGGGGGGGGGGGGGGGGGGGTCGGAGGTGTTTTAGAATGAGCTACAAGACGGGACCTGATTTCTCCGGGTGAAACATCCCTTTTATTTCTTTTATTTTGGGGTTTTAATTCTCAAAGTTTGCCCCCCCCCGGCTCTCTCCTCTCCATACCTAGAGCGCGCCCCGCCCCCTCCTCCACGGCGGTGATGTCACCGACCACCGCGCAGCCAATCACAGAGGCAGGCGAGGACGAACGGGTGCGATTCTCAAAATGCTTTCTCTCCTGTGTATTAGACGGAGTGTAGATTTAAACGACATGTCCCGACCACATCTAACTGCTCGAATATCGCGATATTGTGAGTGATATTTATTAAGCTGCTTTGCCAGCGAGCTCAGTGGCAGCTCTTCGGTTGCATTTGCCGGCCATAGACATCTCTATTGTAGGCTAGATCAGCAAAGTGTCTTCTTAGCAAAGTGCTATAGATTGCGCAGCACTTTTAAACAAATACAACGAACAAAACATTCCCTTTATTAACAGGATCGCTGACCATCTTTAAAATCCATTCTCTCACCTCTTATTAGCTTTATTAACAGTATCGCTGGTCCCTCCCTTTAAAGGAGCGCTGACCATCTTTAAAATCCATTCTCTCACCTCTTATTAGCTTTATTAACAGTATCGCTGGTCCCTCCCTTTAAAGGAGCGCTGACCATCTTTAAAATCCATTCTCTCACCTCTTATTAGCTTTATTAACAGGATCGCTGGCCCCTCCCTTTAAAGGAGCGCTGACCATCTTTAAAATCCATTCTCTCACCTCTTATTAGCTTTATTAACAGGATCGCTGGCCCCTCCCTTTAAAGGAGCGCTGACCATCTTTAAAATCCATTCTCTCACCTCTTATTAGCTTTATTAACAGGATCGCTGGCCCCTCCCTTTAAAGGAGCGCTGACCATCTTTAAAATCCATTCTCTCACCTCTTATTAGCTTTATTAACAGGATCGCTGGTCCCTCCCTTTAAAGGAGCGCTGACCATCTTTAAAATCCATTCTCTCACCTCTTATTAGCTTTATTAACAGGATCGCTGGCCCCTCCCTTTAAAGGAGCGCTGACCATCTTTAAAATCCATTCTCTCACCTCTTATTAGCTTTATTAACAGGATCGCTGGCCCCTCCCTTTAAAGGAGCGCTGACCATCTTTAAAATCCATTCTCTCACCTCTTATTAGCTTTATTAACAGGATCACCGGCCCCTCCCTTTAAAGGAGCGCTGACCATCTTTAAAATCCATTCTCTCACCTCTTATTAGTTTTATTAACAGGATCGCTGGCCCCTCCCTTTAAAGGAGCGCTGACTATCTTTAAAATCCATTCTCTCACCTCTTATTAGCTTTATTAACAGGATCACCGGCCCCTCCCTTTAAAGGAGCGCTGACCATCTTTAAAATCCATTCTCTCACCTCTTATTAGCTTTATTAACAGGATCGCTGGCCCCTCCCTTTAAAGGAGCGCTGACCATCTTTAAAATCCATTCTCTCACCTCTTATTAGCTTTATTAACAGGATCGCTGGCCCCTCCCTTTAAAGGAGCGCTGACCATCTTTAAAATCCATTCTCTCACCTCTTATTAGCTTTATTAACAGGATCGCTGGCCCCTCCCTTTAAAGGAGCGCTGACCATCTTTAAAATCCATTCTCTCACCTCTGATTAGCTTTATTAACAGGATCACTGACCCCTCCCTTTAAAGGAGCGCTGACCATCTTTAAAATCCATTCTCTCACCTCTTATTAGCTTTATTAACAGGATCGCTGGTACCCTCCCTTTAAAGGAGCGCTGACCATCTTTAAAATCCATTCTCTCACCTCTTATTAGCTTTATTAACAGGATCGCTGGCCCCTCCCTTTAAAGGAGCGCTGACCATCTTTAAAATCCATTCTCTCACCTCTTATTACTTTTATTAACAGGATCGCTGGCCCCTCCCTTTTTTGTTGTACATTCTCTTCATGAATGGAATTATAAATTGACCGCACGTTTTGTAGGGATGAATGCGGCGCGGCCGGTTAGACAGGTCTGCAGCGGGTGAGCCCTGCGTGTTTACAGAGTGCAGCGTGACTCGAGTTCAAACAAGACTGACACCGCACTGGAGAGAGACCGACGAAGAGCAACCGCACCCACCCTTATAACACTGTCCCCATAGCAACAGCGCACAGCACAGTGTGATACAGCATGGGAAAGCATAGGGGAGCATTGTAAAGCACAGAGAGGTCTGGTAAAGCATAGGGAAGCATTGTAAAGCACAGAGAGGTCTGGTAAAGCATAGGGAAGCATTGTAAAGCACAGAGAGGTCTGGTAAAGCATAGGGAAGCATTGTAAAGCACAGAGAGGTCTGGTAAAGCATAGGGAAGCATTGTAAAGCACAGAGAGGTCTGGTAAAGCACAGGGAAGCATTGTAAAGCACAGAGAGGTCTGGTAAAGCATAGGGAAGCATTGTAAAGCACAGAGAGGCCTGGTAAAGCATAGGGAAGCATTGTAAAGCACAGAGAGGTGTAGTAAAGCATAGGGAAGCATTGTGAAGCACTGACAATAGTTTATCATTCACCTTACCAATGCAAAATATAGCATTTGAATTTGAAATATTTACAAGTAGATTTATAGATAAAATGAGTAGCCTAAAGATTCCACTTAAAAAAATACGGTGTAAACCCCAGGCTAGGCAGTGACTGGACGTACTGCTTACAATTAGGCTGCATTGCACCTTTGCGACGGTAGATGGAGACAGAACCGCGTGTATATACAGTCTATCTGGCTATCTATATATAAATATGTATTTTAATCGTTCGTCATTCGCTGCTCGGGTGTTTTTGGAAACTCTGGTGATGCGAGTGGGCTGTTGACACACGCTTCATGCAAAATAACTTTTCACAAGCGAGGAGAGAGAGAGAGAGAGAGAGAGAGAGAGAGAGAGAGAGAGAGAGAGAGAGAGAGAGAGAGAGAGAGAGAGAGAGAGAGGGAGGGAGGACAGCCTGCTCGCTTTCCTGTGTTGTAATTAACCGCTGCTGATGGCGTGTTTGTAAACGGACTCCGCAAGCAAGGTAAGGTCTTACAACCTATTATTATTATTATTATTATTATTAGTCGTAGTAGTATGATTAATGATCATGCTAATTAACGTTTCGGATTTCTATTCTGTAGACAAGGGAAGAGAGACACGGAAACATTTTTAATGACTTACGTTTTTATGTTTAATAAGACGGCTGCAGGTTCTGATGCAGAAATGAAAGCGCCTCACACGAACGCGACCGTCTGCCTGCGAGAGAGAGAGAGACGCGTATGTTTACGTTGAATATGCGTTATTATTTGCATAGCAGTCGTATTTGAGTCTTTAGAGCAGGGTTTCCCATCCCCGGTCCTGGGGTTACCCCCTCACCCCCCGCGTGTCTCCCGTCTTCCTTTCCAGCCCAGCTCTCCATCATGACTGAACCAGACCCTTCCTTGAACCGGGCGTTTGTTTAAGTTTGACCTTTGTAACGATGCTCGGCTCCTGACAAGCTTCAGAGTTCAAATGACTTCTGCAGTGCTGAGGCTGACTTGAGCTGACTTGAGCTGTGTGTTTATTATATTATAATAATAAACACACAGAGTTATATATATATATATATATATATATATATATATATATATATATATATATTTGAGTGTATAATTGAATGTAATGTGTGTTTGTGTGTGTGTGTGTGTGTCTGTGTGTGTGTGTGTGTGTGTGTGTGTGTGTGTGTTTGTGTGTTTGTGTGTGCGTGTGTGTTTTTTTTTTGCAGACCTTTGGAGTGAAATGCAGCGGCTTGGCAAAGAGAGTCTAGAGTTCAGTGTAGAGACTGAGTGAAGAGACAGAGAGAGAGAGAGAGAGAGAGAGAGAGAGAGAGAGAGAGAGAGAGAGAGAGAGAGACAGACAGACAGACAGACAGACAGACAGACAGACAGACAGACAGACAGAGAGAGAGACA
This sequence comes from Acipenser ruthenus, assembly GCF_902713425.1. Classification (NCBI taxonomy): domain Eukaryota; kingdom Metazoa; phylum Chordata; class Actinopteri; order Acipenseriformes; family Acipenseridae; genus Acipenser; species Acipenser ruthenus. Next base: position 20,408 of record NW_026707329.1, read on the forward strand.
GACAGACAGAGAGAGACAGAGAGACAGGCAGAGAGACAGACAGAGACAGAGAGACAGAGTATTGTGCGAAAGACAACTTCTGTGCTGAAAAAGTTCAAGAATGGGCTAACTTAAAATTAACATGGATTGAGTATTTTAGTACAGAAAAGAAAGAAAGAAAGAAAGAACAAGTTAGGATCTTCAAACTTCAAAGTTTAATAGAATATATATATAATTAATATATGTGAAACAAAACACATGAATATAGATTTGATATCCAGTATTAAAAAAGACAAGAAAAAACATTCATAGAAAAGAGACACAAGCTACTATTCAAATGAATTTCACTTATAATGCCTTCAAATGTAATCCCTAAAATAAATCAAATCCAATATTAAAGGGTCTATATTTAAAAATACATATATATATATATATATATATATATATATATATATATATATATATATATATATATATATATATATATATCATATATAGAGATCTCGGAAAAAAGAGCGACGAGAGATAAGTGATAAAAGAAAGAGGAGGGGAAGAAAGAAAGGAGGTGAAGAAGACGTGCCCATCAGAAAGAGAGAGGAGAGGACAAGACCTTCTTAATAATAATAATAATAATAATAATAATACCATTACAACAACATTCAGAATCTTACACACTGGCATGTAGCATCTAGAGAGAGAGAGTAACAGAATCAAAGAGAGGGAGGGATAGAGAGAGGGAGGGATAGAGAGATATATAGATAGAGAGAGAGGGAGGGACGGAGAGAGGGAGGGATAGAGACAGATAGATAGAGAGAGGGAGGGAGGGAGGGAGGGAGACAGTGTTCAATCTGCAGGACCAGCCAGTCTGTTTTTCTCGCTGTTCCGGATCAAGCAGCTGTCTGCCATGGAGAGAGAAACCTTGAACCCGAGTCCAGCGACCACAGGGAGGTCATGTGACCCCGCGGCCCGGAGTGGGCGGGGTCTGGAGGATGGACAGAGCGTGAGAGAGCCCCTGGTGAATGGGGGCAAGGAGAGGGGGCGCGAGAGAGGAGAGGGAAGAGAGGAGAGCGAGAAAGGCTCTGAAAACACACAGCTAAGGACTGACAGAGAACAGGGATCCAGAGAACTGAAGACGAACCCAGAACCACAGGGATCAGAACCCAGTCTAGAACCAGAACAGGACTCTAGAACGGACCTGAACCCAGAACCACAGGGATCAGAACCCAGTCTAGAACCAGAACAGGACTCTAGAACGGACCTGAACCCAGAACCACAGGGGTCAGAACTCAATCTAGAACCAGAACAGGACTCTAGAACTGACCTGAACCCAGAACCCAATCTAGAACCAGAACAGGACTCTAGAACGGACCTGAACCCAGAACCACAGGGGTCAGAACCCAATCTAGAACAAGAACATGACTCTAGAACGGACCTAAACCCAGAACCACAGGGGTCAGAACCCAATCTAGAACCAGAACATGACTCTAGAACGGACCTGAACCCAGAACCACAGGGGTCAGAACCCAATCTAGAACAAGCACGTGACTCTAGAACGGACCTGAACCCAGAACCACAGGGATCAGAACCCAATCTAGAACCAGCCCCAGAACCACATGGGTCAGAACCCAATCTAGAACCAGAACATGACTCTAGAACTGACCTGAACCCAGAACCACAGCAGTCAGAACTTCAACCGGAACACAAACTGAAGCCAGTCTCCCAACCAGAGACCGGAGCCAGCGAGAACCAGAGCTCGGAACCAGCGGGGGGGGCTCGGGAGGGAGAGGGGGGCAGCGGACGGGGGGGCTCGGTCTATCAGGGGCTCCTGAGGAAGAAGCTGCTGCGCTCCTCGGACAGGTCGGTGTCCAGCTCCTCCACATCATCCTCCTTCAACTACTCCTCCCAGGAATCGGACGAGGTGTTCAGCGAGGGGGAGGGGGAGGAGAGGAGAGACAAGAGGAAGACCTTCAGAAAGGTAAGGGCTTCGACACGAGCCGTCTGTCTGTGCTGAACAAACTGCAGAGCTGTGCAGAGGTCTATAGGAAAGAGAGCTCCACACTGCAGAGCTGTACAGAGGTCTATAGGAAAGAGAGCTCCCCTCTCAACACTGCAGAGCTGTATAGAGGTCTATAGGAAAGAGAGCTCCACACTGCAGAGCTGTATAGAGGTCTATAGGAAAGAGAGCTCCACACTGCAGAGCTGTGCAGAGGTCTATAGGAAAGAGAGCTCCACACTTCAGAGCTGTACAGAGGTCTATAGGAAAGAGAGCTCCACACTGCAGAGCTGTATAGAGGTCTATAGGAAAGAGAGCTCCACATTGCAGAGCTGTATAGAGGTCTATAGGAAAGAGAGCTCCACACTGCAGAGCTGTGCAGAGCAAAAAACAAAATTATTTTTGTTTTACAAAATCAGTTGTGTAACACAGGAGTTAATGAAAGACAAGAGGAAATGAGAATATAGGGCATTATCTGAGAGAGAGAGAGAGGGTTTCCCTTCCTCAAAACCACACTGCCTGTGATCTCAGCATTGAACACGCACAGACATACCGAGACACACACACACACACACAGTGAAAGCCTGGTACAGCATAGGGAAGCATTGTGAAGCACAGAGAGGTCTGGTAAAGCATAGGGAAGCATTGTAAAGCACAGAGAGGTCTGGTAAAGCATAGGGAAGCATTGTAAAGCACAGAGAGGTCTGGTAAAGCATAGGGAAGCATTGTAAAGCACAGAGAGGTCTGGTAAAGCATAGGGAAGCATTGTAAAGCACAGAGAGGTCTGGTAAAGCATAGGGAAGCATTGTAAAGCACAGAGAGGTCTGGTGAAGCATATTAAAAGCACGGTGCACTGTGTGTTAAATGCAGTGTAACCAGGGGGGCTGCAAAACGAAGCGGAAATTTACTGCGGTTAACTTTTTATATCTGTGCTGAAAGAGGCGTTTGTTTTTTGTACTACAGAGTGAGAGCGAGGAATGTAAAGAAACTGAGGCACACACAGAGACACACGCACACGCACACACACACTGATAAACCGTGATGACTGGGCTTGTTTAGTTAGGAAATCAGACTTCCCCTCCCCCCCCCCCGTGTGTGCAGGGCTGCCCTCGGCTCTCTTCCTGTAAACAGGCAGTGCTGTGGTCACAGGGGGCCCAGCCTGTGCGGCTGATGATGCATTTCATTTCCTGTGCGAGGAGAGACTCTCACACTGCACTGCAGAGCAAGGGGACTCCAGCCAGCTTCATCACAGGGCTCTGCCTCCACCAGCGCAGCTCAGCGTGAATCACATGAGAGACTCTCACACTGCACTGCAGAGCAAGGGGACTCCAGCCAGCTTCATCACAGGGCTCTGCCTCCACCAGCGCAGCTCAGCGTGAATCACATGAGAGACTCTCACACTGCACTGCAGAGCAAGGGGACTCCAGCCAGCTTCATCACAGGGCTCTGCCTCCACCAGCGCAGCTCAGCGTGAATCACATGAGAGACTCTCACACTGCACTGCAGAGCAAGGGGACTCCAGCCAGCTTCATCACAGGGCTCTGCCTCCACCAGCGCAGCTCAGCGTGAATCACATGAGAGACTCTCACACTGCACTGCAGAGCAAGGGGACTCCAGCCAGCTTCATCACAGGGCTCTGCCTGCACCAGCACAGCTCAGCGTGAATCACATGAGAGAATCTCACACTGCACTGCAGAGCAAGGGGACTCCAGCCAGCTTCATCACAGGGCTCTGCCTCCACCAGCGCGGCTCAGCGTGAATCACATGAGAGACTCTCACACTGCACTGCAGAGCAAGGGGACTCCAGCCAGCTTCATCACAGGGCTCTGCCTCCACCAGCGCAGCTCAGCGTGAATCACATGAGAGACTCTCACACTGCACTGCAGAGCAAGGGGACTCCAGCCAGCTTCATCACAGGGCTCTGCCTCCACCAGCGCAGCTCAGCGTGAATCACATGAGAGACTCTCACACTGCACTGCAGAGCAAGGGGACTCCAGCCAGCTTCATCACAGGGCTCTGCCTGCACCAGCGCAGCTCAGCGTCTTCGTTCTGTTATATCTGATAAAGTCGCTCCTTCATAACCAACGGACTTCCTGTTTGAATTCTGTCATCTGGTTGATTAGATGAACAAAAGAGTTTCAAGATGCAAAGGGGAAGCAGAGACACCCACACCCCCCCCACCCCCCCCCCCCGCACACAGACACACACCCACGCACACACACACACACACACACACACACCCACCCCCCCCCACCCCCCCCGCACACACACACACACACCCCCGCACACACACACACACACCCCCGCACACACACACACACACCCCCGCACACACACACACACACACCCCCGCACACACACACCCACACACACACCCCCCCCCACACCCACGCACACACACACCCACGCACACACACGCACACACACACACACCCCCCCGCACACACACACACACACACACACACACACACCCACCCCCCCCCACCCCCCCCACCCGCACACACACACACACACACACTGACACGTTGTGTCCCTCTCTTTGTAAACAGGTCTCTTCATTTGCATGCGTTTGAAAGGAATACTTCATCCCGTCTCCCTGCCTCCTCGTTTGAATAGCTGTCAGGCTGCTTTGCATAAACCAGCCACGTCTTTCACTGTGCTTTACCATACTTTACCACACCTGTCTGTGCTTTACCATGCTTTACCACACCTCTCTGTGCTTTACAATGCTTCCCTATGCTTTACCAGACCTCTCTGTGCTTTACAATGCTTCCCTATGCTTTACCAGACCTCTCTGTGCTTTACAATGCTTCCCTATGCTTTACCAGACCTCTCTGTGCTTTACAATGCTTCCCTGTGCTTTACCACACCTCTCTGTGCTTTACAATGCTTCCCTATGCTTTACCAGACCTCTCTGTGCTTTACAATGCTTCCCTATGCTTTACCACACCTCTCTGTGCTTTACAATGCTTCCCTATGCTTTACCAGACCTCTCTGTGCTTTACAATGCTTCCCTATGCTTTACCAGACCTCTCTGTGCTTTACAATGCTTCCCTGTGCTTTACCAGACCTCTCTGTGCTTTACAATGCTTCCCTATGCTTTACCAGACCTCTCTGTGCTTTACAATGCTTCCCTGTGCTTTACCAGACCTCTCTGTGCTTTACAATGCTTCCCTATGCTTTACCAGACCTCTCTGTGCTTTACAATGCTTCCCTATGCTTTACCAGACCTCTCTGTGCTTTACAATGCTTCCCTGTGCTTTACCAGACCTCTCTGTGCTTTACAATGCTTCCCTATGCTTTACCAGACCTCTCTGTGCTTTACAATGCTTCCCTGTGCTTTACCACACCTCTCTGTGCTTTACAATGCTTCCCTATGCTTTACCAGACCTCTCTGTGCTTTACAATGCTTCCCTATGCTTTACCAGACCTCTCTGTGCTTTACAATGCTTTCCTGTGCTTTACCAGACCTCTCTGTGCTTTACAATGTTTGCCTTTATTACACTCAGCTCTGCTTTTGATTATCTTTTGGTTTTTTTTACCTAGAAATGTGTGTTTTTTGTTCAGTTCATGGATAACGGATTCCAGGGAAGCGAGCGGAGTGGTGTTACTGGGAAAGGGGCGGAGTCGAGGGAGATGATTGGCTGATAGACGGGTTCAAGAGAATCCTGGTTATTGTTCTGAGCGCTTATCAGAGAAACTGCTGACCTGGACTGGAAACTTGTTATTGAGAATGAGAGAGAAAGACATTAACCCTTCAAACAGAGTCCCACAGCGACAGCATGGGAAGCATTGTGAAGCACAGAGAGGTCTGGTAAAACAGTGCTTTACAATGCTTCCCTATGCTTTACCAGACCTCTCTGTGCTATACAATGCTTCCCTATGCTTTACCAGACCTCTCTGTGCTTTACAATGCTTCCCTATGCTTTATCACACCTCTCTATGCTTTACAATGCTTCCCTATGCTTTACCAGACCTCTCTGTGCTTTACAATGCTTGCCTATGCTTTACCAGACCTCTCTGTGCTTTACAATGCTTCCCTATGCTTTACCAGACCTCTCTGTGCTTTACAATGCTTCCCTGTGCTTTACCAGACCTCTCTGTGCTTTACAATGCTTCCCTATGCTTTACCAGACCTCTCTGTGCTTTACAATGCTTCCCTGTGCTTTACCACACCTCTCTGTGCTTTACAATGCTTCCCTATGCTTTACCAGACCTCTCTGTGCTTTACAATGCTTCCCTATGCTTTACCAGACCTCTCTGTGCTTTACAATGCTTTCCTGTGCTTTACCAGACCTCTCTGTGCTTTACAATGTTTGCCTTTATTACACTCAGCTCTGCTTTTGATTATCTTTTGGTTTTTTTTACCTAGAAATGTGTGTTTTTTGTTCAGTTCATGGATAACGGATTCCAGGGAAGCGAGCGGAGTGGTGTTACTGGGAAAGGGGCGGAGTCGAGGGAGATGATTGGCTGATAGACGGGTTCAAGAGAATCCTGGTTATTGTTCTGAGCGCTTATCAGAGAAACTGCTGACCTGGACTGGAAACTTGTTATTGAGAATGAGAGAGAAAGACATTAACCCTTCAAACAGAGTCCCACAGCGACAGCATGGGAAGCATTGTGAAGCACAGAGAGGTCTGGTAAAACAGTGCTTTACAATGCTTCCCTATGCTTTACCAGACCTCTCTGTGCTATACAATGCTTCCCTATGCTTTACCAGACCTCTCTGTGCTTTACAATGCTTCCCTATGCTTTATCACACCTCTCTATGCTTTACAATGCTTCCCTATGCTTTACCAGACCTCTCTGTGCTTTACAATGCTTGCCTATGCTTTACCAGACCTCTCTGTGCTTTACAATGCTTCCCTATGCTTTACCAGACCTCTCTGTGCTTTACAATGCTTCCCTGTGCTTTACCAGACCTCTCTGTGCTTTACAATGCTTCCCTATGCTTTACCAGACCTCTCAGTGCTTTACAATGCTTCCCTGTGCTTTCCCAGACCTCTCTGTGCTTTACAGTGCTTCCCTATGTTTTTGCAGACCTCTCTGTGCTTTACAATGCTTCCCTATGTTTTCGCAGACCTCTCTGTGCTTTACAATGCTTCCCTATGCTTTCCCAGACCTCTCTGTGCTTTACAATGCTTCCCTATGCTTTCCCAGACCTCTCTGTGCTTTACAATGCTTCACCACACCTCTCTGTGCTTTACCATGCTTCCCTATGCTTTACCAGACCTCTCTGTGCTTTACAATGCTTCCCTATGCTTTACCAGACCTCTCTGTGCTTTACAATGCTTCCCTATGCTTTACCACACCTCTCTGTGCTTTACAATGCTTCCCTATGCTTTACCAGACCTCTCTGTGCTTTACAATGCTTCCCTATGCTTTACCAGACCTCTCTGTGCGTTACAATGCTTCCTTATGCTTTACCAGATCTCTCTGTGCTTTACAATGCTTCCCTATGCTTTACCAGACCTCTCTGTGCTTTACAATGCTTCCCTATGCTTTACCAGACCTCTCTGTGCTTTACAATGGTTCACCACACCTCTCTGTGCTTTACAATGCTTCCCTATGCTTTACCACACCTCTCTGTGCTTTACAATGCTTCCCTATGCTTTACCAGACCTCTCTGTGCTTTAGAATGCTTCCCTATGCTTTACCACACCTCTCTGTGCTTTACAATGCTTCCCTATGCTTTACCAGACCTCTCTGTGCTTTACAATGCTCCCCTATGCTTTACCAGACCTCTCTGTGCTTTACAATGCTTCCCTATGCTTTACCAGACCTCTCTGTGCGTTACAATGCTTCCTTATGCTTTACCAGACCTCTCTGTGCGTTACAATGCTTCCTTATGCTTTACCAGATCTCTCTGTGCTTTACAATGCTTCCTTATGCTTTACCAGATCTCTCTGTGCTTTACAATGCTTCCCTATGCTTTACCAGACCTCTCTGTGCTTTACAATGCTTCCTTATGCTTTACCAGACCTCTCTGTGCTTTACAATGCTTCCCTATGCTTTACCAGACCTCTCTGTGCTTTACAATGCTTCCCTATGCTTTACCACACCTCTCTGTGCTGTGATGTCACTGTGCTGTATCACACTGGGCTGTGATGTCACTGAGCTGTATCACACTGGCGAGCGGCACTCAGCTCTCCAGTTGTCTCTTCTGCAGATATTTTTAACCCTTTGTGTGTTTCTCTGCTCAGAACAAGTCATGGAAGACGTTCTTCACGGTGATGCATTCGTTCAGGAGACAGAACTCCTTCATCCAGCTGGCCGGTCACCAGGGTACGAGGAGAGCAATCAATACCACGAGAGAGCGCTCCCGGGCCATCTCCACAGCCACACAGACCCAGGATCCAATTCATCAGGACGGAGCCCTGCGCAGGAACCAGGGAGGGGGGGGCGCTGGTGTGGATCGGGGGGGGCTGAGTCACCGTTCAGAGTGAATTCAGAAACAGCTGCTCGGGTTTGTGTGGGTCGCTGTTCTCCGCAGAGTCTTTAAGAAAAGCAGTGATCGTCACAAACCCAAGCAGCTGTTTCTGAATTCACTCTGAACGCGGAATCAGCACCCCCCCCCCCCCAATCCACACCAGCGCCCCCGTCTGCAGAGCCTGATCTGAATAATGGGTTTGTCCCGCTGTAATGAATGTGGAGGAGCGGACAGAATAACGGGAGTGACGGAGAGGAAAGCTCCTGATGAATTTATACTGAGACCATCTCTCCTCTCCTCTCCTCTCTAATTATTATTATTATTATTATTATTATTATTAATGAGTCATTTAGCAGAGGCTTTTATCCAAAGCGACTCACAGAGACTAAGGGGGTGAACTCT
>NW_026707330.1:0-29204 GCF_902713425.1 Acipenser ruthenus
CCTTACCGACAGTCCAGCCCCCAGGGGCAGGCGCAGGGGCAGCACCCCAAGGAGCACTTTCAACCCCGCAAGCCCAACTACCACCACCATCACCCTTACCAGCAGCCGCTGTCTCTGCCTCTCCCGTTTCCCATCCCGCCGTTCCACTACCCCCTCCATCCCAAACAAGCCAGCCAGTTCCACCAGTATCACCACAGACCCAACCATCAGGGAGGGGGGCACTACGCCACGGACGCGGAGTTCCAGGGCTTCAACCCCCCCTACCCCCCCTACCCCCCGCCCGGTCACCCCCACCACCATCACCACGGCAACCAGGCCCGGGGCGGCGGAGGCGGAGGTGGCGGCCCCCCCCAGCTTCACGGTGGATACACGACCCCCCCCAGGATGAGGAGGCAGTTCTCGGCTCCGGATCTCGAGAGCAGAGAGACTCCCGTCTGAGCAGCGGATGAATTTCTATCTTTTTTTTCAAATTTTTTTTTTCTTTTTAAGGTCGTTTTGTTTGTGTTTTTAGGGGGGAGGGGAGGCAAGTCAGGTATATGGAGGAGATGAGGATGAATAGAGAAGGGTTGAAAAATTCGGATTGGGTCCGGAGAGGGTTATGAAACTGTGTGTGTGTCTATCAATGTGTCTGTGTCTCTGTGTGTCTGTCTGTGCTGTGTTCGCCTGTGTGTCTCTCTGTGTCTCTCTCTCTCTCTGTCTCTGTGTGCCTGTGTCTCTGCATGTCTGTGTGTCTGTCTGCTGAGTTGCCTGTCTCTGTGTATCTGTCTCTGTGTGTGTGTTGTCTCTGTGTCTGTCTGCCTGTGCCTGTGTCTCTCTCTCTCTCTCTCTCTCTCTCTCTCTCTCTCTCTCTCTCTCTCTCTCTCTCTCTCTCTCTCTCTCTCTCTCTCTCTCTCTCTCTCTCTGTGTACCACGCAGCTCTTTGGCTGACACGTTTCATGATCTCCTCTCTGCTCCAGACTCCACAGGAAGGCTGGTGAACAGACTTCAGCGTGGGGCAGGTAGACTTCCAGATCTGTAGCAGCGGCAGGGCGGGTACCTGGTAGGGTTTGTAAAGGAGAGTGCCGGGGATGAAGTCATGTTGGTTTGCGGACGTGGCGTGCAGTGTCAGTGCAGGGAGAGGAGTGTTGAGTGACAGGAGGAAAACTGACTAAAAGACGCAGGAGGAGAGAATAGAGAGAGAGAGGGGGGAGTGAGGGAATAGAGAGAGGGAGATAGGGGAGGTGACTCCGGATCAGGGATGGGCAAAGCTGGTTCTTCCACTCCTGGTCTTTGTTCCAACCCTGTTCTAAATATTTTAACTGAACCAATTAATAAACCTGCATCCAGACATTATCTCATTTTACCTGGAGTGGAACAGCCCACCAGGACCTGACTGGACACCCCTGACTTAGAATAAAAGAATAGAAATTTTTTTTTTCGTACTATTATAACGCCACGCCAAAAAAAAAAAAAAAAAAAACGCTCGCCAGCTTTGCCTTGCGTCACGGAAGCTGCTACTAAAAGAAATACATTTTTTTTAAAAAGTACCCGTTACTTTTTCTGCAAGGCATCGTGGGTAGGCGGGTTGGCGCTGGTGGGGGGGGGGGGGGGGGGACGGTTTCAGCGAAAAACCGAAATGGTTACGACTCTGACGACAAACTAAGACTGTAAAAACTGTAAAAGCAGTAAAGTGGGCTGAAGTTTCAGCTGGGAGGGGGGGGGGAAACTGGCCAGCGATGGCCAACCCCCCTCCAAAACCTCGCCTTCTTTTTGTCTCCTGAATTATTGCAAGACGCCTCCTTATTTTGGCATTTTCTTGCTAGGAAATGGCTGCCCTTGAACTGTCAAGCTGCTGAACAACCCCCTCCTTAGTAAAAAAAACAGTGAGAGAGAGAGATCTTAATCCGCAGCACGAGACTGTAACACTCAACCTCAGAATCAAACTGGGGCCACTTCCATCAGCAGTGAAATCTGCAACAACAGCCCCCTGTCTGCAGACCTCCAGTGTTCCCCTGACAGTATATTCACTGCCCTTCACATTCAGCATATTTCTAAAAAAACGCCTGTCCGTTTTCTATAGTGTCTGATTCTGTATTCTCTCTCTGTCTCTCTCTCCTCTCTCTCTCTCTCTCTCTCTCTCTCTGGCGTCCTTGATATCAGATGCAGAGTCAGTGTGGAGAGGTAGAGTTTTGCCAACCCGCGATGCTATCTTGGGATTGACTGGCAGACAGACAGGGTCCCAATTGAAAGTGCTGTGCTGCTGATGAAAAAGATTGCAGAATAGGCTGGGGGAAAGAATCACAGTTGCTGGTATCTTTTTTTTTTTTTTTTCAAGGGCCACAGAAAAGTTGAAGGAAAGAAAATACATAAAACGAAACCCTTTTAAACTCTCTCCTCATCAGGGGTCCTGATTCCAATGGGGCGGGGCCTTTTTTATAGGCGTCTGTAAAGAATGCCTGAGCGGTGAGAGAGAGGGGGGGTGGAATCACAAAACAGAATTGTTTTTGTTTTGTTTCAAAATCGGTTTCCCACACTGCCAAAGTGTTTTTCCTGGTGTGTTGAGATTTTTAATTTTTTTTTCATTATTACAAGTATAATTATTTTTTTTTTTTTTAACATGAGTGATTTTGTATAACCTGTAGTGCACATTTTAAATGTTTTTATTTTTTGGGGGGAGGGGGAGGAAGATGAAAACGGCAAATATATTTAAAAATGAATAAATATAAGCATGCCTCCTTACTAAGGGGGTTGGAGGAGTTTACTGTAACTTTATACACCACTTTCATTTTACGTTTTTGAGAAATGTTTGGAATTCTGCGGTGATCCCTTACGTTTGGCACTTGTATCCCATTTGACTTTGTTTCTGTGTGTGTGTGTATCTTACACATGCATACAGTATATTTCTGATTGTCTGTTTTGAAGAGTAATGACTAGTTATAGCTGCAAGATGCTACTGTTTTTTTTAATTTTACATTATTTCTTTTCAATCTATCATGACCTCGGAAATTCAAAATGACTTTTAAGTGGGGGGTGGGGGTTGTTTTTAGGATGAAATATTTGAATGATCCTGTGCAGTAATTTCTATATAAATTAGGAAAAAAATGTGGGTGTTGGTTAATTTTTTTCCATGGGGGGGGGTCGATCAGTGGGGGTCCAATCGCACAAATCTTCGATTTCATATTTCCTTTGATGTTTTTGTTTTGGTAAAGCATGCAACATATTTTTCTTTTCCTTCCTTTTGAGTACAACTGACATTTCTAACCCTGATTTTATGTTGATGATTTTTTTTGGGGGGGGAGGGGGGGGGGGGGGGGTAGAGGGATTGGAAAGGTATTTTAGATCCGGGATTCCTGTGTGGGTCTTGGAGATCACCTGACTTTTGAGGTGAATCTCAGGTTTTTTATGCCTTTGGAGAAAATAATAAAACTTGTTAATATCTTACAGCTGTATCTGTGGAGTTCTGGTGTCATTTCTGTGTTCAATGCAGAGCTGGTTTTAGGTTATTATTAATGAGTCATTTAGCAGACGCTTTTATCCAGAGTGACTTACAGAGACTAGGGGGGTGAACTCTGCATCATCAACAACTGCTGCTGCTGCTGCTGCAGAGTCACTTCCAATAGGAGCTCGTTTGTTTTACGTCTCATCTGCAGGACGGAGCACAAGGAGGTTCAGTGACTTGCTCAGGGTCACACACAGGGAGTCAGTGGCTGAGCTGGGATTTGAACCTCCTGGTATCAAGCCCCCTTTCTCTAACCACTGGACCCCCAGCAACTTTTAGGTTTGCATTCTAAATTTTGAAATTGATTGGGGTTCAGAACTCCCCTCAATGAAGTCTGTTGTTATTATTATTAATATTGAAATGATCAGGAGCCAGGAGTTTGAGCAGGGTTACAAACTCACACTAGCCCTGCTGCTGCTGCTGCTGCACCCAGTCCTGGGGTTCAGAGCTCCCCTCAATGAAGTCTGTTATTATTATTAATATTGAAATGATCAGGAGCCAGGAGTTTGAGCAGGGTTACAAACTCACACTAGCCCTGCTGCTGCTGCTGCTGCTGCTGCACCCAGTCCTGGGGTTCAGAGCTCCCCTCAATGAAGTCTGTTATTATTATTAATATTGAAATGATCAGGATCCAGGAGTTTGAGCAGGGTTACAAACTCACACTAGCCCTGCTGCTGCTGCACCCAGTCCTGGGGTTCAGAGCTCCCCTCAATGAAGTCTGTTATTATTATTAATATTGAAATGATCAGGAGCCAGGAGTTTGAGCAGGGTTACAAACTCACACTAGCCCTGCTGCTGCTGCTGCTGCTGCACCCAGTCCTGGGGTTCAGAGCTCCCCTCAATGAAGTCTGTTATTATTATTAATATTGAAATGATCAGGAGCCAGGAGTTTGAGCAGGGTTACAAACTCACACTAGCCCTGCTGCTGCTGCTGCTGCTGCACCCAGTCCTGGGGTTCAGAGCTCCCCTCTATGAAGTCTGTTATTATTATTAATATTGAAATGATCAGGAGCCAGGAGTTTGAGCAGGGTTACAAACTCACACTAGCCCTGCTGCTGTTGCTGCACCCAGTCCTGGGGTTCAGAGCTCCCCTCTATGAAGTCTGTTATTATTATTAATATTGAAATGATCAGGAGTTTAAGCGATCAGTCCTATTTATATATATATTTATATATATATATATATATATATATATATATATATATATATATATAAAAATGTGTCTATCTCTCTATATATATCATTAGATAGATAGATATAAAATAATCCACAAGAAAAATTCCTCCTAATATGAAGCCTACAGATTCGGGTGAGATTTATTCATGCTGACATGTAACTAAAAAGAAACAGTGTTTTGTTTTTAAGCACGTAATCTATTTCAGAGAAAGGAAAATACAGAACATTTTCAAATCAACATTTGTATGCATGGTCCATCTTTATACATATATATCTATAGAATGAATACAACAACAAAAAAAAAGAGAGACACATTCTACGCATTACACCGTTTGTAAGACTGGATTAGCACAACTGAATGATGCCCAGCAGCTAGGCAATGTGAAGCAATGCAGTTTTAAGACTTGACCGAGACGGACGTGTGGACCCTGTTATGTGCTACGGAGAGCTGCGTTTCCACTAGCCAGACTGGAACTCGAGTCCAGACAGGTGCTGGCTGAGACCACATGCCAAACCCAAACAACCACCTGGGTGAACCTCTCAGAACTACATTTCCCATCATCCTCCTGCTCACATATGTAACAGAGATGGATTTACCAGTGATCAGGAGGGTGATGGGAAATGTAGTTCTGAGAGGTCCATGCGGGTACATGGGAAGCCAACGAGGCAGGGAATGCAAATTAAAAGTTTTAAGTGGTCAAAATGTAAAAAAAAAAATTGAAAACAACACACACCTTACGTAAACAGTTGTAGCAACACATGGGAACACGAAACACAATAAAATTAAAAGGACCTTGTGTACCCTTTAAGAGGACTTGCAGTATATATTGTTTTGGTTCTGGTAAAATTGAACAGACTGGGAGTTAAAGACTGGAGTAAACGCTTTGGAAATGTGTCCTGTTATGTTTCGGTCTTCTCTTTAAAGGAGCTGGATTTTAATTAAGCATTGAAACAAGCAAGCAGCCAACAGGCTGTGCTGTGAATGGGACCCTTGGTGACGTTTGCATATCTGAACTAGACTGTGTCTCGCAATAATAATAATATTAACAATAACAGGATCCCAATGGAAATAAAAGGCAGATCGATCCCATGCATCATAAGAATGATAAAGCTAAAAATGTAAAAAAGATTACAATTTTAAAAAATATATATGTCTATACTAACTGGAAGTATTTTACTGAAGTAGAAATGTATGTACTAGAAGATATTGTCAGAATACCAATTTTAAATGTTTTTCTTCACTGACAAATGAGTAAATAATATTTTCTATAGATAATCATTATTATTATTATTATTATTATTATTATTATTAATAATAATAATAATAATAATAATAATAATAATAATAATAATAATAATAATAATACTTTATAGTTTTACACTAGACTGTGCTGTATTGTTATAAACATGGTATATATTTGTGTTTTAAAATACAGGGTTCATCAAATTCAACACAAGTTCTTGGGTTTAAGTAAGGCCAGTAAAATTTATTGATCCAGGGATGGGAATAAGACTCCTGTTGCATAGCGGTTTGATCCATTCCTGGTTTTCCTATGAGTTTTATTAATGAGACACACCTGAGTTTGTTAGCTATACACACTGTAGCTAATCAAGCTGGTAGTAAAACCTGGAATGGATGAAACTGATGTGCAACAGGAGCCTTATTCCCATCCCTAGAGTGGTATATAAATATGACTGGCTGATTTTGATTAGAGTCAACCAGCAAACACTTGTAAACATAATCATTCAATCTAAATAAGAAACGGACTAAACGCTGTTATTAAAGCATTTTAATCTGTTTATGTGGATTAGGTTATGGTTTAAATGTCTATAATTATTTGTCACAGACGTTCTGATGCGCGATCTGCACTCTCAGCGATATTGTAAGTGAAATTGTGTCGAACAGCTTCCAATTGGGGACGTGACTTTCTAACATATAGAAAAAACACCAGCTCCACAAAGTGATGGTAATCCTTATTAGATAAGACTGACTGCGAGATGGATGTGAATATAATTACACTGAACTGTCCTGTACAGAGAGTTGTCAAAAATCAGGGATAATGCCAGTTAAAATGCCCCAGGATCGATCGATTGATTGATTGATCGCTCTGTGTACCATTACTTCCAGTAGACGACACATCGGATCAGCTTCGTGCTGGAGAAGCTAGCCAGCGTAGTCCAATAGTGCTGCGGATCATTCTGTCTTTTTCCGTTGGGGGTTGTGAGTTTTTGGACCCCAGCGTTTTAGACCCCCAAAATCTGCCTGCTTTGAAGATGACTGTGGTCCCGTCTCTGGTGCTGAGTTCCATCTGATTCCCTCGACGCCGCTGCTCTTGTCATCGCAAGAAGACCATTGTCAAGAGACCTGATAGAAGAAAATACATATACAGTACATACATATACTTTTTCAGGCTCCGAGTCTCCAGGGATAATCACAAGTCGCTCAGCAGCTTCGAAGACGGAACAATAACGTCAGCCCAAACGCCTTTAAAACATGCCATGGCCAAAAGTTTAGCATCCCCATATAGAATGAACAGATTCTGCGTCATAAAGTCGAAAGAAACCTGCTGAATAATGTTACATTAACATATTGAATCACACACGGCTTTGTAGTTTTCCAAGCTGATGTTGAAAATTATAACGCATGGTAAAGAATGTCCTGATCATCCCAATTGGATAACGCTTTTACTATTATGGGATGTCAAAGCAGGCAACAGTTTGGAGGTCGGAGGTCGTGGTTCTTACCCAGGATGTAGGCACACACCAGCTTCTGCATGACAGTGACGTGAAAGTGGGGCGGAACCAAAGTGCTGGTGTCTCCGTGCAGGGGGAGCATGAGGAAGGCGACGCACGCGACCCCAACCAGCACACAGAGGACAGCGAACCCCGGGGTCTGGCACCGACCTACAAAACAGGAAATAGAAAAAAAGCTACTCTCAATACTGTGTGAGCGTAGATAAGACTCTCCCCTCTCCCTCCCCTCTTTCTCTCCCACTCCCCTCACCTTGCAGTGCCAGTATGTGTGCTGAGACCACACTGTCTGGCAGCTCCCTGGGCTGTGCCGGTCCAGTCGGTTCTGCCCTGGCTGTGCTGGCCTCTGCCCTGGCTGGCTGCAGGACGGCACACACCTCCTTGCTCCCCGCAGCCCCCCTGCCCGCCCCCCCCTCCTCCCACACCTCCATGCGAAAACGTTCCTTCTGCCCATAGTGTCTGGGGCTCACATCCCTGTGCCGAATCACTCTGCAGGGAAAGAGAAGCACAGAGAGAGAGGCTTCAGTGTACTGAATATAGGGTGGTTAAAGAAAGGGGCTTGACACCAGCAGGTTCCTGGGTTCAAATCCCGGCTCAGCCACTGACTCCATGTGTGCAACCCTGAGCGAGTCACTGAACCTCCTTGTGCTCCGTCCTTCGGATGAGACGTAAAACAAACGAGCTCCTATTGGAAGTGACTCTGCAGCAGCAGCAGCAGCAGCAGTTGTTGATGATGCAGAGTTCACCCCCCTGGTCTCTGTAAGTCGCTTTGGATAAAAGCATCTGCTAATTGACTCATTAATAATAATATAAACATTCTGCATCACCTAGAATTTTATGACATACCGGTGTGTGTGTATATATATATATATATAAAAACATGATTTTAGATCTTTTATTTAACATTAATAATAATAATAATAATAATAATAATAATAATATTTCTTAGCAAATGCCTTTATCCAGGGCGACTTACAATTGTTACAAGATATCACATTATTTTTACATACAGTTACCCATTTATACAGTTGGGTTTTTACTGGAGCAATCTAGGTAAAGTACCTTGCTCAAGGGTACAGCAGCAGTGTTCCCCCGTGGGTTTGAACCCACGACCCTCTGGGCAGGAGTCCAGAGCCCTGACCACTACTCCACACTGCTGCAAAATGATATTGCTACCGGAAGCCATAATAGATTTCGAAAATGCCACATTTTTCTAGTCAAGTTTTTTGTTCTGATCTGATCTCTTAAACTGCTGCCCTTCTCAAGCAATGTTCCTTCTCCAGCGTGTGCCCCTCCCATCTCGCACTCACATGTCAATGCAGGAGCTGGGTTTGACGTGGCCCTCGGAGTCCAGCACAGTGAAGCGGGCGGGAGCAGTGCACAGGACTGAGAGAGGAGAGGAAACAAACAAGAGTCAGCTACTGGAGGAGAGCAGCGAGCGCGCAACAGCGTCTCAGACAAACAAAACCCTATTCAGTGCATCAATTAATTCAGCTGAAGAATGCAAAATCCAGAATCTATGATTTTCTAAAAAAAAAAAAAAAAAATCCTTTATTGAGCGAGCACAGGGCAAGAAAAGTGTGTTTTTTTTTAAACAGATATTTTGGGAAATCGTCAGGCAGACTGCCGGTTCAAATCCCACCTCTGCCGCTGACTGGCTCGCTGCGTGTGACCCTGAGCAAGTCACTTCACCTCCTTGTGCTCCGTCCTGCGGATGAGATGTTAAATCAACGTCCTATTGGAAGTGACTCTGCATATAATGCACAGTTCACAGCCTGCCTCTCTAAAGTGCTTTGTGATGGTGGAACACTATGAAAGGCGCTATATAAAAATAGATATTATTATGTTGAACGCCATGGTTCACAGTCCTATAAAGAGAGGCTAATCTACCATTGCAAAGACACGAACGACAGAGAGACCACTGGGGTTGTACAGCTGTGGCCAAAAGTTTTACCAAGAATTTTAGGATTGAAATATAATTAACGAACATAATTCCGATCTTGTATTTAACATCGTGTAATCAAAAGAAACTACAAAACGATATCGCTTAACAAAGTCTATACCGGAAGCCATAATAGCAGTACAGTAGTATTTCATGTTAAATTTTTTCGTGAAGTATAGGGGAAAACTACAAAGCGGTGTGCGATTCAATATGTTAAGGTAACATGATTCAGCAGGTTTCGTTCGACTTTATGAAACAAAATCAGTTCATTTTAACAGCCCTCCTTTAAAAGCTAACCAGAGACACGGATGACAGACAGAGAGACTCACTCTTAAACTTCAGGATGAAGCTGTAGGGGTTATAGAGAGTGAGGACCTGCTTGTGGCTGCTCTGGTCATCAGCGAAGAAGGTGAGCTCATGGGGAAACAGGAAAACAGGCAGCTTCCCCTCGGGGGCGGGGCCAGCGGGGTTCCGGAACGCCGACAGGGAGGTGGAGGCGGAGTCTGTCCTCCTGGCTCCGCCCCGCTCGCGCTCCTTGACTCCTCCTCCCTCAGGGTCCCGTCTGCGCATCTGCTACGGCCTGACGAGGAGCATTCTATACTGTGGAAGGATATGTGTGCCGGTGCTGGAGAGCGCCACCTGACGGAGGGAGGAAGGAACTGTTCGTTATTTGCATTTATTTATTTTTTTTATGAAAGATGGATTTGCTTATAAACAGGGCTTGAACTTTTCAGGGGTTTTTATTTTCCAAATCTCGACCTCTCTTTAAACGTTAATTGGTAGTTGTTAAGCTGTCTATGCATCCTTATAAAGAGAAAACTAATTAAAGACTGGGTTTAAATGCTGGACTTGCTATCAGTGTACAGCAACCTCAAACTAGGTCTCCTGGAACCAGGTTTCAAGCCGCTGCTCCTGAAAAAGTGGCTTTGGGTTCCCTCAGCTTTACTGTCATTTTAAATTAAATTAACCCGCCGACACAGTACAATTCTGCAAAACGACAGACAGTCTGCAAGTATTCAACAGTATCAGACTGAAATTACTCACACAGGTGTTACAGGGCAGCACAGGGTTACAATGCAAGCTTCGTATTTAAATACAGTGTAGTTTACAGTCAGTGCAAATAATAACACTACTAGAATACAATATGAACTAGGATGCAGCAAGTTAGGATTACAGCGAATGATATCTACAGTGACAGATTAGCAGTGCAATCCTAGTTCATATTGGATTCTAGTAGTGTTATTATTATACACAGCATCCTAGTTCATATTGGATTCTAGTAGTGTTATTATTATACATAGCATCCTAGTTCATATTGGATTCTAGTAGTGTTATTATTATACACAGCATCCTAGTTCATATTGGATTCTAGTAGTGTTATTATTATACAGAGCATCCTAGTTCATATTGGATTCTAGTAGTGTTATTATTATACAGAGCATCCTAGTTCATATTGTATTCTAGTAATGTTATTATTATACATAGCATCCTAGTTCATATTGTATTCTAGTAGTGTTATTATTATACATAGCATCCTAGTTCATATTGGATTCTAGTAGTGTTATTATTATACACAGCATCCTAGTTCAGATTGTATTCTAGTAATGTTATTATTATACATAGCATCCTAGTTCATATTGGATTCTAGTAGTGTTATTATTATACATAGCATCCTAGTTCATATTGGATTCTAGTAGTGTTATTATTATACACAGCATCCTAGTTCATATTGGATTCTAGTAGTGTTATTATTATACAGAGCATCCTAGTTCATATTGGATTCTAGTAGTGTTATTATTATACAGAGCATCCTAGTTCATATTGTATTCTAGTAATGTTATTATTATACATAGCATCCTAGTTCATATTGTATTCTAGTAGTGTTATTATTATACATAGCATCCTAGTTCATATTGTATTCTAGTAGTGTTATTATTATACATAGCATCCTAGTTCATATTGGATTCTAGTATTGTTATTATTATACAGAGCATCCTAGTTCATATTGGATTCTAGTAGTGTTATTATTATACATAGCATCCTAGTTCATATTGGATTCTAGTAGTGTTATTATTATACATAGCATCCTAGTTCATATTGGATTCTAGTAGTGTTATTATTATACAGAGCATCCTAGTTCATATTGGATTCTAGTAGTGTTATTATTATACATAGCATCCTAGTTCATATTGGATTCTAGTAGTGTTATTATTATACAGAGCATCCTAGTTCATATTGGATTCTAGTAGTGTTATTATTATACATAGCATCCTAGTTCATATTGGATTCTAGTAGTGTTATTATTATACAGAGCATCCTAGTTCATATTGGATTCTAGTAGTGTTATTATTATACATAGCATCCTAGTTCATATTGGATTCTAGTAGTGTTATTATTATACATAGCATCCTAGTTCATATTGGATTCTAGTAGTGTTATTATTATACACAGCATCCTAGTTCATATTGGATTCTAGTAGTGTTATTATTATACATAGCATCCTAGTTCATATTGGATTCTAGTAGTGTTATTATTATACACAGCATCCTAGTTCATATTGTATTCTAGTAGTGTTATTATTATACAGAGCATCCTAGTTCATATTGGATTCTAGTAGTGTTATTATTATACAGAGCATCCTAGTTCATATTGTATTCTAGTAGTGTTATTATTATACACAGCATCCTAGTTCATATTGTATTCTAGTAGTGTTATTATTATACACAGCATCCTAGTTCATATTGGATTCTAGTAGTGTTATTATTATACACAGCATCCTAGTTCATATTGGATTCTAGTAGTGTTATTATTATACAGAGCATCCTAGTTCATATTGGATTCTAGTAGTGTTATTATTATACAGAGCATCCTAGTTCATATTGGATTCTAGTAGTGTTATTATTATACATAGCATCCTAGTTCATATTGGATTCTAGTAGTGTTATTATTATACAGAGCATCCTAGTTCATATTGGATTCTAGTAGTGTTATTATTATACAGAGCATCCTAGTTCATATTGGATTCTAGTAGTGTTATTATTATACAGAGCATCCTAGTTCATATTGTATTCTAGTAGTGTTATTATTATACATAGCATCCTAGTTCATATTGGATTCTAGTAGTGTTATTATTATACATAGCATCCTAGTTCATATTGTATTCTAGTAGTGTTATTATTATACACAGCATCCTAGTTCATATTGGATTCTAGTAGTGTTATTATTATACACAGCATCCTAGTTCATATTGGATTCTAGTAGTGTTATTATTATACAGAGCATCCTAGTTCATATTGGATTCTAGTAGTGTTATTATTATACAGAGCATCCTAGTTCATATTGGATTCTAGTAGTGTTATTATTATACATAGCATCCTAGTTCATATTGGATTCTAGTAGTGTTATTATTTGCACTTGCTGTAAACTACACTGTGTTTCAATATGAAGCTTGCATTGTAACCCTGTGCTGCCCTGTAACACCTGTGTGAGTCTCCTGGGATAAAGGGGTCTGTCAAATAAATACATAAATAAATAATAATAATAATAATTTAAATTTCCATGCGAATGATATTTGCTGTCTACTTCCTTAACCCAGTGTAAACAACACAAACCTAGCGAAGCAAATGCTTTTTTTTTTCACAATCATTTTTTCTTGACTAGTTCGAGGTGTGTTTTATAACTGTTTCATTGCTGCACTCTTGACCGCTTATCGAAGCTCAACGTTAAGTTTTCGTTTTCTTACCCGAAGTTGAAGACTTTGACGTTTCCGACTCAACCCTCCGTCCGCCGCTCTCCTTCTTCAACCACCGATACTCCGAGTCCCGCCCCTCGGCCCCGCTGTATTGGTCAGCTGCCCCGACGCTGCTCAGCCCATTGGCTTAACCCACACGCCTGTCATCCGCCGTGAGAAAACACGTCTGCATGCCGTCGGCAGAGTAAACAGCCCACCTCCCACGGCGCTGATTGGTTCGCCTGGAGAAGGCGTGTCAATCTTTAAAGAAATGCGGGTGCTGATTGGCTGTATGAGCTGTTCACTAACTATAACCCGCCCCCTATATATTGTCCAGTATGCGACAACAACACGATCCTTATAGAATTTCAACACTTTTTTTAGGCAGAAATACTGTGATAAATTACATAATTTTAAGAGATTTTATTGAAAGCCCCCCAAAAATGACAGGGGTTGGGGGGAAAATATATATATATATATATATATATATATATATATATATATATATATAAGAGAAACAAGTACTGTATAATGCTGTATTGGAAGTCATTATGAGATTGTAAAACCTTTCTGAATGGTGTTTAAAATCATCTGAATGCCTGACACTTGCCAATACAACGTGATACACAATTTGTTTTTGGTTTTTTAATGGGACTGTATCCAATGGCAGAGGTAGAAACTATATCTAAAATCAGTCCTGTGTCGTCCGACGACGAATAGTTTTCCAAAATTTTATAGAAATCTGCTTGAACGGTGGAGCTTTGGTTAAAGGTCTTGCGTGCGCGCTCTTACACGCGTGACCGGCGCTCAGCAGCCTCTTGCGTGCGCGCTCTTACACGCGTGACCGGCGCTCAGCAGCCTCTTGCGTGCGCGCTCTTACACGCGTGACCGGCGCTCAGCAGCCTCTTGCGTGCGCGCTCTTAAACGCGTGACCGGCGCTCAGCAGCCTCTTGCGTGCGCGCTCCCGCCTCGCTCCCAGTGTCACCTTGTCCCGAACAGAACAGGCCCGAATTGAATCGTTTACAATGGCCGCAGCCACCGGGAACAAACCGAAAACGTCCCCCAAAGCCGTCAAGTTCCTCTTCGGGGGCCTGGCCGGGTGAGTGTGTTGTTTTTTCTTGGGAAAAATTTAATTGATAAATGCGGTATGCATGTGTTATTAAGCGTGCCGCCGCTCAGCAGTTCTGAGCACAGTACGTGTTATATTGTATCTGTCGGTCCCATCGCTTTCACACTGTCTGTATTTGTATGTATTTATATATTTTGCTATCCAATAACCCAACTCTTGTCGTCGCGGGGTCAAGTTTACTGTACCTAAACTAAAATCACCAGCGACGCCACCTGTGCATAGGACTTGACATTGTGAGTGAAATCTCGGACAGAGATTTATCGGCGAGGTAAGACAGTGATCTAAAATTACCATGCGAGTGACAGGTCTTGAGAAATCATTATGGAAACGACGCAGTTATGTTTGAGGTAAAGAATAAACGGGTTTTAAAAGCGCATAGCACCGGCTGGGCGCAGCTCAAGTTCAGATGATTGAACTGACAGTAAAACCTGGACTGGCTCAAGCCGCTGTGCAATAGGAGTCTTATTATTGCGCTTCGATTACATGTATAGCGCCAGGACGCGTGCATTTGCATACAGCTGGGGAAAAAAAATGGTAAAAATAAATAAAGGAACTTCCTCTAGTAAGTTTTATGTTGCATTCCACAAGACAGAGGGAGGGGAGGACAGTCCCGGGAACAGCCTAGTGCTTTACTACCCAGTCTGTGCATTGCATGAACCTGCTTGCAGAGGGAGGGCAGTGCAGTCACTGGAACAGCGCTGCCTCTCTGATTAACCCCTGGCTTGCCTCTCTGATTAACCCCTGGCTTGCCTCTCTGATTAACCCCTGGCTTGCCTCTGCCTCTCTGATTATCCCCTGGCTTGCCTCTCTGATTAACCCCCTGGCTTGCCTCTGCCTCTGTGATTAGCCCCTGGCTTGCCTCTGCCTCTCTGATTAACCCCTGGCTTGCTTCTCTAGCCCCTGGCTTGCCTCTCTGATTAACCCCTGGCTTGCCTCTGCCTCTCTGATTAACCCCTGGCTTGCCTCTGATTAACCCCCTGGCTTGCCTCTACCTCTCTGATTAACCCCTGGCTTGCCTCTGCCTCTGTGATTAACCCCTGGCTTGCCTCTCTGATTAACCCCCTGGCTTGCCTCTACCTCTCTGATTAACCCCTGGCTTGCCTCTGCCTCTGTGATTAACCCCTGGCTTGCCTCTCTGATTAACCCCCTGGCTTGCCTCTACCTCTCTGATTAACCCCTGGTTTGCCTCTGCCTCTCTGATTAACCCCTGGCTTGCCTCTGCGTTGTGATTAACCCCTGGCTTGCCTCTGCCCTGCAGGATGGGAGCCACGGTGTTTGTGCAGCCGCTGGATCTGGTGAAGAACCGCATGCAGCTCAGCGGAGAGGGCTCCAAGA
Organism: Acipenser ruthenus; assembly: GCF_902713425.1. Taxonomy (NCBI): domain Eukaryota; kingdom Metazoa; phylum Chordata; class Actinopteri; order Acipenseriformes; family Acipenseridae; genus Acipenser; species Acipenser ruthenus. The sequence continues at coordinate 15,542 of NW_026707330.1, forward strand.
CCCGGGAGTACAAGACCAGCTTCCACGCCCTGAGCAGCATCCTGAGGAACGAGGGCCTGAGGGGCATCTACACAGGGTGGGTATGGAGTGAACTACAGGGGGCGGTGTCGCGTGCGGGTACATTTACCATAGGAGCATGTAGACTGTACTATAGGGAGATCTGTACAGGACGTGCATAGACTGTACTGTAGAACGTGGTATATACTGTAGGGAGGGATCTGTACAGGGTGCATAAATATACTATTGGGTGTGGAAATGTTATAGGGGCAGCTGTAGAATGTGCAATGCTGCTGGGGGAGCTATAAGTGTATACAATAGAGTGTAAGTGCACACTGCAGGGAGATCTGTATAGGGTGGGGCATTCTGTACAGCGGGAGTCTCCAGCCCTGGTCTTGGAGACCCCCAATCCTGCAGGATTTCTAGGTGTCTTTACATCATCAGTGGATGAAGATCTGGAGCACATGTTCATCTGAACTGATTAAGACAGTAATTAGTGCAATTAAGTAACCGAGAGCTGGGTTGAAACGTAAACCAGGAGACCCAGTAGCTCTCCAAGACCCTGCTGTACAGGGTGTGAATACATTGCAGGGATGGAAATAAGACTCCCATGGCATAGCAGTGTCATCCATTCCAGGTTTTACTATGAGCTTGATCAGCCCCAGTGTGTCTAGGCAACAAGCTCAGGTGTGTCTGATTAAACTCCTAGTAAAACCAGGAATGGATCAAACTGCTGTGCAACGGGAGCATTATTCTGTCACTGTGTTTCTCATCTGAAGAGCGTTCGTGTGTATATATAAGTGGGTTGGGGGTTGCGGGTTGTGGGTTGTGGGTTGAGGTTGGGAGGGATCTTGTATGGTGTGTGGTTTTTTGCCAGGTTTATAATCATAATTGCCTCCTCTCCTCGCTGCCCGGTTGCCCCCAGGCTGTCTGCTGGTCTACTGCGCCAGGCTACCTACACCACCACGCGGCTGGGCATCTACACCATCCTGTTTGAGAAGATGACGGGCGTTGACGGCACGCCCCCCTCCTTCCTCATGAAGGCGCTCATCGGCATGACCGCCGGAGCAACAGGGGCCTTCGTGGGGACCCCGGCTGAAGTGGCCCTCATACGCATGACCGCCGATGGCAGGTGAGGAGAGGAGAGGGGCCACAGCCCTTTTCACCTGCAAGGAGACAGAGTTTTAAGGAGGCTTGGTGGTCCAGCGGCTAAAGAAAGGGGCTTGATACCAGGAGGTTCAAATCCCAGCTCAGCCACTGCTCGGTCACACTGTGTGTGACCGAGCAAGTCACTGAACCTTCTTGTGCTCCGTCCTTCGGATGAGACGTCAAACAAACGAGCTCCTATTGGAAGTGACTCTGCAGCAGCAGCAGCAGTTGTTGATGATGCAGAGTTCACCCCCCTAGTCTCTGGAAGTCGCTTAAGAGACCCTTTCTGTAACCACTGGACCCCCAAGCCTCCTAACACAGTCATTGTCATGAGACACAATAATGAGGCCGTTAGCTATTAGCAGAAATTAAGATGTGTTTTGTTACCTAATCTGCAGGGCAGCAGTGTGGAGTAGTGGTTAGGGCTCTGGACTCTCGACCGGAGGGTCGTGGGTTCAATCCCAGGTGGGGGACACTGCTGCTGTACCCTTGAGCAAGGTACTTTACCTGGATAAGGGCGTCTGCTAAGAAATAAATAATAATGAACTATATATTGGAACCTGGTTGGAGTAAAAACCTGGACTGGACTAGCTCTCCAGAGCCAGGATCGGGTAGCCCTGCCTCGCCTGAGCCCTGATTTTGTGGTTTGTGCCTACAGGCAGCCCCCTGCCCAGAGGAGGGGCTACACCAACGTGTTCAATGCCCTGCTGAGGATCACCAGAGAGGAGGGGGTCACTACGCTGTGGAGGGTAGGGGGGGCTGCAAGATAGTAGCACACGGGGGGGGGGGGGGCGGGGTAGCTGTAGTGTGTCTGTCTGTCTGTTCCAGGGCCCTCGTTTCTAGTTACTATTGAGTCTGATTCTCTACTCTGTGTGTGTGTGTGTGTGTGTGTGCCTATGAGAGGATTATCCTCTCCAGTCGTAATGGTGTCTGATTCTGTAATCCACGTGTGTCTCAACTTTATGTTCTCCAGTGTTGATGTCGTCTGATGCGCTACTCTGTGTGTCTCTGTCTGTCTGCCTGCCTCAAGTTAAGTTTATACTCCCAGTTGTAATGTGTGTGTGTGTGTGTGGGGGTGTCTTGCTGTGTGTGTGTGTGTTTCAGGGTTAAGCTGTCAATTTTCTATAGTGTCTGATTCTGTACTCTCTCTCTCTCCTCTCCCCCCTCTCTCTGTCTCTCTCTCGCTCCTCCCCCTCTCTCTGTCTCTCTCCCCCTCTTTCTCTCTGTCTCTCTCCTCTCTCTCTCCCTCCCTCTCTCTCTCCTCTCCCCTATCTCTCCCTCCCTCCCTCTCTCTCTCCTCTCCCCTATCTCTCCCTCCCTCCCTCCCTCTCTCCCTTCCCCTCTCCCTCTCTCCCTCTCTCTCTCCCCCCTCCCTCTCTCTCCCCCTCCCTCTCTCTCCCCCTCCCTCTCTCCCTCCCTCCCTCTCTCTCTCTCAGGGCTGCATTCCCACAATGGCTCGTGCTGTGGTCGTGAACGCGGCTCAGCTCGCCTCCTACTCCCAGTCCAAACAGGCCCTGCTGGACACAGGTCAGCGTTGGCATGCTTCTGTACAAACACAGGGAGGGGAGTAAGACTCCTGCTGCACAGCAGCGTCACCCAGTCCAGGTTTTACTACCAGCTTGATCAGCCCCCAGTGTGCATAGGCAACAAGCTCAGGTATGTCTTATTAAACTCGTAGCAAAACCAGGAATGGATCAGTCTGCTGTGCGATAGGAGTCTTATTTCCATCCCTGAAATTTAAATAGGTTTTATTTTTGTATTGATGTGCTGAAAGTTTTTGCTGTGTTGTGATGTTGCTGTACAGGTTCATTATTATAAATGTAGCTGTATATTATGACTAAAGGAGTTTTAGAAGCCTAATAAATGTAGCGCAAAAGTGTTATTATTATTATTTGTTTATTTAGCAGACGCCTTTATCCAAGGCGACTTACAGAGACTAGGGTGTGTGAACTATGCATCAGCTGCAGAGTCACTTACAACTACGTCTCACCCGAAAGACGGAGCACAAGGAGGTTAAGTGACTTGCTCAGGGTCACACAGTGAGTCAGTGGCTGAGGTGGGATTTGAACCGGGGACCTCCTGGTTACAAGCCCTTTTCTTTAACCACTGGACCACACAGCCTCCTATGAAACAGTACAGCTGGGGCCAAAAGGATTGAGACACAATTAAAAAAATAAACTATATGAAAATAATTTTAGATTTTTAATTCAACATCATGCAATCAAAGAAACTACAAAATGATATTGCAAAAAAAAAGTCTACCGGAAGCCATATTAGTAGTACAGTAGTATTTTGTGTTAGAAATGTCAAACTTGTGTTAGCTTGTCGTTTAAGCATATGGAAAACTACAGAGCGGTGTGTAATTCAATATGTTAACGTCATTCAGCAGGTTTCGTTCGACTTTTGAAGCAAAATTAGTTCATTCTATATAGAGAGGGTGGGATGCTAAACTTGGCCAGAGCTGTCTGTTCACAAAACAGAGAACCAGACATGATCAGATGCATGATTTTGTTATTTTTCTAAACTGGCGACTGTTGTTTTTACTTTGCCTGTTTGACTTGTTTAATGGTTCGGTGCTTGCTGTGTTTCTTGTGTGCAGGGTATTTCTCAGACAATATCTTCTTGCATTTCTGTGCCAGTATGATCAGTGGACTGGTCACCACAGCTGCCTCCATGCCAGTGGACATCGTTAAAACAAGGTAAACACGTGGGGTGCAGGGGGGGGGGGGGGAGTCACACAGTCAGGGGAGCGCAGGGGTCCCCGAGGGTCTCCCCTGGTAAAGGCACGGCCGCGTAGTGTGCAGGGGGGAGTCACACAGTCAGGGGAGCGCAGGGGTCCCCGAGGGTCTCCCCTGGTAAAGGCACGGCCGCGTGGTTCCTCACAGGAGGGGGAGAGAGACTCGGGCAGAAAACCAACACATTCCTTCGCTACTGTCTTCTGCATATGCAGGTGCGATCGCTCTGTGTGGTATTAAACACTGTATTTGTGATTTCAGAATTCAGAACATGAGAATGATTGACGGGAAACCAGAGTACAGGAATGGACTGGTAAGCCTGTTTTTTATTTATTGAAGTATTATTTCCAGTATTTGTCTCAGCCTTCATTTTGGTTTTGCAAGCGGAGCGTGCAAACGAGATCGCGACAGGTTAATAAGAAATCGACTCATCTTTATTGAAGCTGGAATGAAAAATAAAATATTTGAGGCGGGACGCACTTTATCACAGTCGTTCTGCGGCGTGACTACATGAACAAAGAGGAGTAGCTTCTGCTTGGAAATGAAAACAGGCAGACTTGCCATTTTTAAAAAGCCCATTTAGTTTTGCAGAAGTAAATGAAATCAGTTTTACTGTGAACGTGTTTCTCAGCGTGTGATTGCGATGCTGAACGGGGATCAATTGAATTCTTTAAAGGAGAGGAGAAAAGTCGAGGTGAAGTACCGAAAATCAGAAGCTCCAATATAATCAATAAAAATGGGGATTATTAGTCGATTGAGATGCCACATAAATCTTGAATACAGTTCTCTGCAGTGCTGTGTGATCACTGCAGACGGCCGGGGGGGGGGGGGGAAATGTTTAATCACTATAGCGTTAATTTCTGTTGTATAACTGCATTCAATCACAGCTTTAAAAAAAAAAGGTGCAAAATCTCTCTATCTGTCTATCTATCTGTCTGTCTGTCTATCCCTCCCTCTATCTATCTATATTTATATATCTGTCTATCTGTCTGTCTATTTCTCTCTATCTGTCTATCTGTCTCTATCTCTCTATCTGTCTGTCTATGTGTATCTGTCTATCTGTCTGTCTATCTCTATCTATCTGTCTGTCTGTCTATCTCTCTATCTATCTCTCTATCTGTCTGTGTCTGTCTGTCTGTCTGCAGCTATATATTCTGTACTGTAAGCTCTCTCCCGATCTCTCCTCTCCGTGTCTCTCGCAGGAAGTCCTGGTCAAGGTCGTTCGCTCGGAAGGGTTTTTCAGCCTGTGGAAAGGGTTCACTCCTTACTACGCCCGGCTGGGTCCCCACACGGTCCTCACCTTCATCTTCCTGGAACAGATGAACAAATACTACAAGATCTACTTCCTAGCGTCGTAGAGGGACCCCCAGGAGCCCCGGGCCCCCAGCACCCAGCCCCCTTCCTGTGAAACTGCAGTCTCTAAAAAAAACAACAACAGGGCCCCAGAGCTGCACCTACCGATCATTCGGATCAACAGGGATGGGAATAAGACTCCTGTTGCACAGCAGTTTCACCTGCTCCAGGTTTTACTACAGGCTTGATTACCTGCCACAGTGTGTCTAGGTAACAAGCTCAGGCGTGTCTTATTATTAAACTCTTAGTAAAACCAGGAATGGATCAAACTGCTGCGTTGCCATATCCCTGTCCTTTTTGTAATATTTCGTTTGACTTGCCCAGAGTTTTTCAGCCTGGGTGCAGCAGCACCAGGGCTAGAGTTTGTAACCCTGCTCAAACTCCTGGCTCCTGATCATTTCAATATTAATAATAATAACAGACTTCATTGAAGGGAGCTCTGAACCCCAGGACTGGGTGCAGCAGCAGCAGCAGGGCTAGTGTGAGTTTGTAACCCTGCTCAAACTCCTGGCTCCTGATCATTTCAATATTAATAATAACAGACTTCATTGAGGGGAGCTCTGAACCCCAGGACTGGCTGCAGCAGCAGCAGCAGCAGGGCTAGTGTGAGTTTGTAACCCTGCTCAAACTCCTGGCTCCTGATCATTTCAATATTAATAATAATAACAGACTTCATTGAGGGGAGTTCTGAACCCCAGGACTGGGTGCAGCAGCAGCAGCAGCAGGGCTAGTGTGAGTTTGTAACCCTGCTCAAACTCCTGGCTCCTGATCATTTCAATATTAATAATAATAACAGACTTCATTGAGGGACATTCTGAAGACCCTTACAGAAGGGTTATAGGCACAGTGTCTTTGATCTCCCAATACCCTGATGAACCACAGCAGGGTTTTATCGGAGCTGTTTACAGCGCTGCTGAGAATCGCCCTGAATTGCATGGTTATCCCGGGATCATGAGTAAATGGTTGGTGCAATCTAGGTGCTGCAATATGCTCTAAAAACTACCGGGTGTAATTTGATCAAAAAGCGATCATGTTTGCGTTTTCATCTCAACGGTTCATATATATGAACTGATGCATCTGATCAGACCTCTTAAACTGCAAAACTTCTTAAACGGCGTTTCCGTGGCTTTTGTTTTTACCCTTAATTATTTAAATGCAGAAGTTGCATCAAACATCAGAGTATTATTAATATTATTATAGGTTTTCTTTCCAGCTTTTTAACATTAAAATCATTCTGGCTGAATCGCAAGCTCTTCAGTCGTACTCTGCGCTTGTAAAATCCTAGTTGCCAGCTCCATTTGGGTACTTCCTGATTCCGAAGCAGTCATGTGACATGGTGACCCCCGTCACACTTACTGTTGGGACCAGCAGAGTTGAAAGGTCACAGCATGACATGAGTTGGAATCAGGGAAGTCAAAAATAAAAAGGATTCAAACTCAGTAGCTGAGGTCACCCCTCTGAACGCTTGAAAAACGGACAGAGGGGAATAAACGCAAAGAATTTGGAAATAAATTAAAATCCAACAGAACGCATCTGCGCTTGACATATACTGTACGTTAACTAGTGTTCTTGGCTTAAATTTAACAGATTGTGATGTGAAATTAAATTATATTGAATTATGTATAATTAAACAACGTGTATGTATATAGATAGATAGATAGATAGATTTTACTTCTCTAGTCCCCAGTTGGGTTAAACCTGTATTAAAGGTTTTATTTTTTTTTCGGAGAGGAATCGTCTTTGTTAATCTTGCACAATGATGGAGTTTCTCTCAATTGTTTATTTTTTTCTTCATCTTGTTTGTTCTGAGTGATGCCTCGCGTTCAGTTGAATTGTCGAACTGTTTAACTTGTTTATAACACTGCAGCCCTGAAACCTCACACTACCCCAGTGGTGTAATAAGAGACCAGACCCCCCCCCCCCACACACATATATACTGTACAGAATGTCATACGTTTTCTGCACTTTCCTCTCACTCCCTCTCTTCCTGTTTCATTCTTTCTCCTTTTTTTTCTTTCCCCTCTCCTTTTTGTCTCTCACTCCCTTTCTCTCTTCTTTCCTTCCTCTTTCTCCTTTCCTCTCCCTCTCGTTTGCAGAGCTGCGAGGAGACTCGCTCGCACCATCGCTTCCCTTTCACACGAGTGCAGAACCGACACGCCCCAGATCATTAAAAACAAACGCATTGCAAGAGAACATGGGAGTGATCTGATACAGAGTGGTGAAGGGCCCCAGCTTCATCACCTGTCCGCACAGCAGCACACCTCATTCAGCTGTGCTTGTGTTTATAAATGTCCAGGGGCTCTGTCTAATCAGGCAGGCGTGGAGGTTAGAGAAAGGGCTCTTGATACCAGGAGGTTCAAATCCCGGCTCAGCCACTGACTCCCTGTGTGTGACCCTGAGCAAGTCACTGAACCTCCTTGTGCTCCGTCCTTCGGATGAGACGTCAAACAAACAAGCTCTTATTGGAAGTGACTCTGCAGCAGCAGTTATTGATGATGCAGAGTTCACCCCCCTAGTCTCTGTAAGTCGTTTGGTCTTGACAAATGGAAATGACAAATTCACACGCTGAGAGTACGTTTCATTCTCCTGCATGTCTTTGCTGTGTCTGTCATACAAAGGCTGCGAGAGAAAGCACGCTCTCAGCTGGATTAGAGGCAGCTACCCAACGCTCAGAAACATCAGTCATTAAATCTATTAAAAACAGACACAAAAAAAAAAAAGCTGATATGAACTTCTTTAACCTGTTGATGCAGAAGCTGCTGTCATTACCATTCTAGGGTGTGAGATCTGCATTCTCAGCGATATTGGAAGTGAAGTTCCAGTGGGATCTGTTCTCCCTTCTCTGAGCTGTGCAGTATATCTGCTGAGTGGGTTTCCTGTTGCTTATTCGTTTCCCCTTTGCAAGAATAACTCTTCAACCCCCCCCCCCCCCCCCCCCATCTGCTGTCAGTGACAAGGACTTCCATCAGTCAGATTCCCCCCCTCTCAGCTGCTCAGGAGACCCAAAGCCTCAGCGAGCGTCCTCTGATCCCACACCCAGGAACTCCAGAGCGGATCATCAGGGCAGCAGTGTGGAGTAGTGGTCAGGGCTCTGGACTCTTGACCGGAGGGTCGTGGGTAATTACATACAATTCCCCATTTATACAGTTGGGTTTTTACTGGAGCAATCTAGGTAAAGTACCTTGCTCAAGGGTATAGCAGCAGTGTCCCCCACCTGGGATTGAACCCACGACTCTCCGGTCAAGAGTCCAGAGCACTAACCACTACTCCACACTGCTGCCCAAATAAATGACCTTAAAACGATCCAAATTGCACAGGTGGGTCTGCGCAGAATTCAGTACACCTGCAAACAATGTGAAAGTAGACCCTTAGCCTGTATTTTGAGAACTGAGTTGAATTAAAATTTTAAAAGTTTAATTAGCGTTCTTTCCTTCGTGCGTCCGCGAGTATAAAATTATTGCGATTCTGACTGTAGATTTCAACAAAGATGTTTTTTTATTCGATTCGGTACCCCCGTTGTCCCTAAGCATGGGTCGTAACGGAATCAAGCAGGAGACACAGTGTTTGGATTTAATACAGCTTCTCTTAGACATCACCCCTTATTCCTCAACCTATCAGAATATCATTGTCCCCGCCTTGGTTTTGTTAACTGCAGTGTTTGTAACATCAGAGCCTGTTTGATGCGCCACTCGGGAAACCCTGGTGTTTTAAAAGATAAGGAAGGGAGGAGATAGTTTTAGCTTTTGAAGGTTTTTAACCCCCGGGGGTGTTCTCTCTGACAAAGCACAGGGTCCCCTTTTAAATTGCCATGTGGTGCCCTGACGATCTGTCTTCCTGCTGCAGTAATTAATATAAAAACCAAATACTAACAATTTAAAACTAAACAGTTCGTCTTTTTAAACTCTCGTTTCTTAACAGTGCGTTTTTTTTCTTTCCTGCTTATCCGATTGCCGTGGAACTTGGTGTTTGAGTCATTGAGAGTACAGCGCCATGGAGATACAGGGAGAGTGTCAGTCTGTCTGTCCATCTCCCCTGTATCTCTCTCCCAAATATTCCAGAATTATTAGAACTGCTCTTCAAGGAAAAGTCAAACTGAGACGGGCTTTTTTTTTAAAAGTCAGTAGGATGTGTGTCTTGCGATGATAAAGCCTTTGGGTCTCAAGGAAACTCAATGATAAGCAGAAGTGCGAAAAAACCACACGATCTAATAAGCTGGTGACTTCACACACACACACACACACACACGCGGAGCGACGGAGCAGAAGGGCAGACAGACACTTAACCTTGGATCTCAATACAGCACACAGGTATGTGGACACTATTTCAGTTACAGCTGACTAGGAAAGTTGCATGAGATTGGACAGTCTTGTAGCACACATAGCTAGCAGAAGAATTTCAGTAAATCTCATCTAATATGTATTGCTTTACCAGACCTCTCTGTGCTTTACAATGCTTCCCTATGCTTTACCAGACCTCTCTGTGCTTTATAATGCTTCCCTATGCTTTACCATACCTCTCTGTGCTTTACAATGCTTCCCTATGCTTTACCAGACCTCTCTGTGCTTTACAATGCTTCCCTATGCTTTACCAGACCTCTCTGTGCTTTACAATGCTTCCCTATGCTTTACCACACCTCTCTGTGCTTTACAATGCTTCCCTATGCTTTACCACACCTCTCTGTGCTTTACAATGCTTCCCTATGCTTTACCAGACCTCTCTGTGCTTTACAATGCTTCCCTATGCTTTACCAGACCTCTCTGTGCTTTACAATGCTTCCCTATGCTTTACCAGACCTCTCTGTGCTTTACAATGCTTCCCTATGCTTTACCACACCTCTCTGTGCTTTACAATGCTTCCCTATGCTTTACCACACCTCTCTGTGCTTTACAATGCTTCCCTATGCTTTATGCTCTCTGTGCTTTACAATGCTTCCCTATGCTTTACTGTACTTTCACTGTGCATTATTACACTTTGCTGTGCTTTTACTATGGGACACTTTTTTTATTTTTTTTTATAAGGGTTTGAGTTTTACATTGGCGTCTTTTCACAGTTGGTAGACAGCTAGAGAGGTAGAGAGTCAGAGAGAGGTCACCAGCGATGCACCCTCTGCTATTCCTTCATGTCCTTCTAATGACCGGCGCGGGACGTTCGCACGCTGAGGACAGCCGGTGCCTGAGTGACCATGACGCGGACAACAAGCCCAGGATTAACTGCAGCAATGCTGGGCTGACCTCGGTCCCTGGGACCCTCCCTCCCGATACGGAAGTTCTCCTCCTCCAATCCAACAGCTTCACCTCTGTCTCCTGGGGCTCCTTCACAGTCTTCCCCTTGCTCTCCCAACTCGACCTCTCCCAGAACCAGGTCAGCGTCCTGGAGAGAGGCAGCCCGGCCACGGTGGGTCTGGGAGACCTCGGACGGTAAATCCTGGAGCTTGGGGCACCTCCGCAACCTCTCCCTGGCCCACAACCTGCTGTCCTCCTTGTCCGAAGGCATCTTCCAGGCTTTGGGGAACCTCAAGGAGCTGTATCTGCAAGGGAACCAGCTGCAGGGGCTTCCGGGAGGGGTCTTCTCGGAGCTGAGAGATCTGGAGGTGTTGGATCTGTCTCACAATGGGCTCCGAGCCCTGCCTGGGACCCTGATCCATGAGCTCACCAAGCTGAAGACCTTCATCCTGCACGACAACTCCCTGGTCTTCCTCCCGGACGGCTTCTTCCTCGCACCTCGAGATCCCGTACCGTGTTCCTGTCCAGCAACCCCCCTGGTTCTGTGACTGCAGTCTGGAGTACTTTTCCGGGGGTGGATGGAGGAGCAGGGTCACAACGTGTACAGCAGGGATGGAGGGGAGATTCAGAACGCCCCAGAGACCGTGGTGTGCGCGGCTCCCAGCCCCCGCCAAGGCCAGGAGGTGCAGGACCTGTCAATGGAGGACCTCTGCCCAACAGGGACTGATATCGCGGTCGTATTGACCGACCATGAAACTATCCCAACGATAGCACTTTACATACCTACAACTCGAACCCAGCTCCCGACGGAACCCTCCACCCCAGCCGCCACCCACCCCCACAACAGCCGCCCACTTCCACAGCAGTGTTGTATCACGGACACTCAACTCCCTCTCCCTCTCCATCTCCCTCGCCCAACTCTCCCTCCACATCTCCTTCCCCATCTCCCTCCACATCTCCGCCTCTCGCCTCTCCCTCTCCCTCCACATCTCTCCCTCCCCATCTCCCTCCACATCTCCCTCTCCCTCTCCCTCTCCCTCTCCCTCTCCCTCCCCATCTCCCTCTCCCTCTCCCTCCCTCCCATCTCCCTCCACATCTCCTTCCCCATCTCCCTCCACATCTCCCTCTCCCTCTCCCTCTCCCTCTCCCTCCACATCTCCTTCCCCCTCTCCCTCCCCATCTCCCCTCCACATCTCCCTCTCTCCCTCCCCCTCTCCCCTCCACATCTCCCTCTCCTCCCTCTCCCTCTCCCTCCACATCTCCATCCCCCCCCTCTCTCCCTCTACCTCTCCCTCTCCCACCAGATCCAGAAATCTGGTACCCCCCCCTGGTCTTCACCACAAGCGCTCCGGCTCTCGGGCGACAGACCAGCCCGACTTCCTGTTCTGCCTGGGTGGCTTCCTCCTCTACCTGATCTCCTCGCTCCTCCTCCTGGCCCTCCTTCTGTCTCCTGCTCTGGGTCGCCTGCCTCTATTTCAGGGTCTACCGGTCGCATCACGTACTCGACTCAGAAAGCCACCCAACATTCCGCCTGGTTCGGTACAAGCCTGCTGGTGAGGGAGGGGAGCGCTGGATCCGGCTTCGGGGTCACCCCTGGAAGAGGGGAAGCTGCAGGGAATTCCTGCCGTCGTGCCTGTGGCCGATCCAGAGGGAAACGAGGAATCTCATTCGGGAATATCCACGCTCGTGGTTCTGAGAAGCCGGTCGTCCCTTAGTTTGGATACCGACATGCTGGGGTCTGTTTTGTAAAGTCGTCTGCAGCGGGGCGGGGCGGGGGGGGGGGGGGGGGGGTGGGGGTACAATAGATATAGATGGGGGATGGGGGGTTGGATCAGGGAGACAGGAAGCAGGTCTCAGAATCAATGTGTCTGGTATTTAAATCACTAAACCGTGCTGGATCATAATTAAGAAGGTTCACTGTTCATTTTTTTAATATATATTTTTTTCCTTTTAACCTGCTTGTGATTCTTCTTGTACTCAAATACTTTTTTATTTTTTTTATATAAGTCTGTTGCTTTCATCCGAGTTCAGGAGCTGCCATATATATATATATATATATATATATATATATATATATATATATATATATATATATATATATATATATATATATATATATAATATATATATATATATAAACACAGGCTGGATCTGTGAAGATCTCTTAACAGAAGTAAAGGCAGTTTTAATGATCTGCCACTTCGGATTAAGTTTTTTATTTTTGCTTGCACTACACTGACTGTGCACTAGATGGCGCCACTAATATAAAGACACTTTGGGTGATCTAGACCAGCGGTTCTCAAACCCGGTCCTGGGGACCCCCTGCTGTGTCTGCTGGTTTCCATTCCCCACTGAGCTCTCAATCACTGAACTGCACCCTTAACTAAAATAGCCAGTAGCTGAATTTAAGACCTTTTTAATCGTTCTAAATGTAAAGTGGTGGTAGATTTAACCTGGTGAGGCAGAAGAGAGGCATGTTCTGTGTCTGGATCAATATTGTAACTCAAGGAAAGTCAGCAGAGTTCACAAAGTTCAGCTGCGCACACGCATTTAGGTAAGATATTTAAGACAGGGCGCTTGAGAGTGTGAGTGAGACTACCGGAATCCTCTCTTGACGATCATCTCCGTACCTGAGCGTTCTCCCGGATGATCAGGTGACCCGATCACGATCTGGTTTCTGTTTATAACTAGCGGCCACGCTGTTGTGTCCAGCGATAAGGTCCGAGCTTGCATGTGTGTGTGATGCTGGCATCAATAAATGGAAAGTTACCAACACAGCGATTTGTATTGTGCGCAGTCATTTACAGACGTCACACGAGCATCCTTACAACAGTGCTGGACTCATCGCACTGAAAACCACATTGAGACTGAAGGCAAACGCCAGGAAAACTAAGAAAGTAGATTTTGTAGTTACTTTTAATTATATTCCCTTGACTAATATACCTTAACGTGCACACCTCTCTATATTTTTAACAGTGTATCGCAGTCACGTTTTGCCAGGTATCTGTTCGGGTTTCATAAACTGGATGACGTCACTACTTATAATGCTATTTTTTTTTTTACATTTGTAATAATGAGGAAAGCTGTTCGCTGCCCGGCGATTAGGACTCTCCAGGTAAAAGCAGATTTGAAAATGATAACTCCTCACTACTGGAACAAACAGCACCTAGATCCACCCAGCGTGATTGCAAACACTGCGGGTCTTCA
>NW_026707331.1:5000-7500 GCF_902713425.1 Acipenser ruthenus
TTTGAAACTGGTACTGTCTTCAACATGACTGTTCCTAATGAATTAGCCATTCTCCTTGCATTATGCTGTTGGACTTTTGAATGACAAATGTTCGTTTTGAAAAGTAAATGTTGAAAAACAGGGAAGATCTTCTCCACAGATTAATTACAAATACAAAACAGAAAATAATTGATTGCATAAGTATTCACCCCCTTGAGTCAATATTTGGTAGAGGCACCTTTGGCAGCAATTACAGCCATGAGTCTATTTGGATAAGTCTCTACCAGCTTTGCACATCTGGACACTGCTATTTTTGCCCATTCTTCTTTGCAAAATTGCTCAAGCTCCGTCAAGTTGGATGGGGACCTTTGGTGAACAGCAATTTTCAACTCTTTCCACATATTCTCAATTGGATTGAGGTCCGGGCTTTGACTGGGCCACTCCAGGACATTGACCTTTTTGTTTTTAAGCCACTCCAGTGTGCCTTTGGCTGTATGTTTGGGGTCATTGTCCTGCTGGAAGATGAATCTTCTCCAAGTCCCAGGTCTCTTGCAGACTTCAGCAGGTTTTCCTTCAGGATTTCTCTGTACTTTGCCGCATCCATTTTGCCCTCTATCTTCACGAGCTTTCCAGGCCCTGACGCAGAGAAGCATCCCCATAGCATGATGCTGCCACCACCATGCTTCACGGTAGGGATGGTGTTCTCAGGATGATGTACGGTGTTAGGCTTGCGCCAAACATAGCGCTTAGCGTTGTGGCCAAAAAGCTCTATTCTGGTCTCATCAGGCCATAGAATCTTCTTCCACTTGGTCTCAGAGTCTCCCACATGCCTTCTGGGAAACTCTAGCCGAGATTTGATGCGAGTTCTTTTCAACAATGGCTTTCTTTTTGCCACTCTCCCATAAAGGCCAGTTTTGTGAAGCACCCGGGCTATTGTTGCCATATGCACAGTGTCTCCCAGCTCAGCCGTGGAACACTGTAACTCCTTTAGAGTTGCCATAGGCCTCTTGGTGGCCTCCCTGACTAGTGCCCTATACGCCCGGATACTCCGTTTTTGAGGACGGCCTGTTCTAGACAGATTCACAGTTGTGCCATATTCTCTCCATTTCTTAATAATGGACTTTACTGTGCTCTGAGAGGATATTCAATGCCTTGGAAATGTTCTTATATCCTACCCCTGATTGGTGCTTTTGAAGAACCTTATTCCGGATTTGCTTTGAATGTTCCTTCACCTTCATGATGTAGTTTTTGTTAGGAAATGTACTAACCAACTGTGGGACCTCCCAGAGACAGGTGTATTTAACCTGAAATCATGTGAAACACCTTAATTGCACACAGGTGGACTCCATTCAACTAATTATGTGACTTCTAAAGACAATTGGTTGCACCAGAGCTTATTTAGGTGTGTCATAGCAAAGGGGGTGAATACTTATGCAATCAATTATTTTCTGTTTTATATTTGTAATTAATTTAGAACAAGTTGTAGATTTTATTTTTCACTTTGACATTATGGACTTTTCTTGTGTTGATCAGTGGCAAAAACTCCCAATTAAATCCATTTTGATTCCATGTTGTAACACAATGAAATGTGGAAAAGTCCAAGGGGGGTGAATACTTTTGAGAGCCACTGTATTTCTTAGCAGACACCCTTATCCAGGACGACTTACAATTGTTACAAGATATCACATTATTTTTACATACAATTATATTATTTTTCTACATACAATTACCCATTTATACAGTTGGATTGTTACTGGAGCAATCTAGGTAAAGTACCTTGCTCAAGGGTACAGCAGCAATGTCCCCCACCTGGGATTGAACCCACGACCTTCTAGTCAAGAGTCCCGAGACCTAACCACTACTCCACACTGCCGCACTGACCATAGTCAAAATTGAGCTACATGACCAGAGTCACCATTGAGCTACATGACCAGAGTCACCATTGAGCTACATGACCAGAGTCACCATTGAGCTACATGACCAGAGTCACCATTGAGCTAAATGACCATAGTTAGAATAGAATTGACTAGAGTCAGAATAGTGCTACACTGGAGGCTGTGTGGTCCAGTGGTTAAAGAAAAGGGCTTGTAACCAGGAGGTCCCCGGTTCAAATCCCACCTTAGCCACTGACTCACTGTGTGACCCTGAGCAAGTCACTTAACCTCCTTGTGCTCCGTCTTTTGGGTGAGATGTAATTGTAAGTGACTCTGCAGCTGATGCAAAGTTCACACACCCTAGTCTCTGTAAGTCGACTTGGATAAAGGTGTCTGCTAAATAAACACATAATAATAATACATTACCATAGCCACAAAAAACCTTAGTGGACAAAGTGGGTCTGGGTGGCCGAGCGGCAGTTCCAGGAGGTCGGCATGAAGTAGTGACTTGCTCTCATAATGCTATTAGATAACAGATACACTGGGGGGGTAAGTGCATATTACTAAGGGCATGGTCTTTTGATCAAAAAAATATTTAAGTAAAAATAATAAGTCAAGCCATGTGGGAGGCTCTGCACCCCGGGCAG
>NW_026707331.1:17500-20000 GCF_902713425.1 Acipenser ruthenus
TTAACATTACTTCCCTTGATTTAAAATCAACACACCTCACAATATATCCGAGCATCTTGTTGGCCTTTTTTATTGCTTCCTCACATTGTCTCGATGAAGACATTTCTGAGTCAACATAAACTCCTAGGTCTTTTTCATAGATCCCTTCTTCAATTTCAGTATCTCCCATATGATATTTATAATGCCCATTTGTATTGCCTGTGTGCAATACGTTACACTTTTCTCTATTAAAATGTAATTTGCCACGTGTCTGCCAAGTTCTGAATGCTGTCTAGATCATTTTGAATGACCTTTGCTGCTACAACAGTGTTTGCCGCCACTCCTATTTTTGTGTCGTCTGCAAATTTAACAAGCTTGCTTACTATACCAGAATCTAAATCATGAATGTAGATTAGGAATAGCAGAGGACCTAATAGTGATCCCTGAGGTACACCCCTGGCTACCTCACTACATTTTGAGGTTTCTCCTCTATTTAGTACTTTCTGTTTTCTACATGTTAACCACTCCCTAATCCATGTGCATGCATTTCCTTGAATCCCTACTGCATTCAGTTTGAGAATTAATGTTGAAAGGGAGGGAAGATCTTCTCCACAGAAGATTCTCCCAGCCTTTCAACTTTTTTCAAAAACAATACAATTAAAAAAGGCATCAGTGTTTAATTTCCAGACGATTTTAAACTCGCAGCACATTTGAAATGACCATTGGAACAGTATTTCTTAAAAAAATGTGTATATATTAAATATTTTTAAATAAACTATTTTATATATTTCTTTTCTCAAACAGTTTCCCAGTTTTTAATCATTTGAAACTGGTACTGTCTTCAACATGACTGTTCCTAATGAATTAGCCATTCTCCTTGCATTATGCTGTTGGACTTTTGAATGACAAATGTTCGTTTTGAAAAGTAAATGTTGAAAAACAGGGAAGATCTTCTCCACAGATTAATTACAAATACAAAACAGAAAATAATTGATTGCATAAGTATTCACCCCCTTGAGTCAATATTTGGTAGAGGCACCTTTGGCAGCAATTACAGCCATGAGTCTATTTGGATAAGTCTCTACCAGCTTTGCACATCTGGACACTGCTATTTTTGCCCATTCTTCTTTGCAAAATTGCTCAAGCTCCGTCAAGTTGGATGGGGACCTTTGGTGAACAGCAATTTTCAACTCTTTCCACATATTCTCAATTGGATTCAGGTCCGGGCTTTGACTGGGCCACTCCAGGACATTGACCTTTTTGTTTTTAAGCCACTCCAGTGTGCCTTTGGCTGTATGTTTGGGGTCATTGTCCTGCTGGAAGATGAATCTTCTCCAAGTCCCAGGTCTCTTGCAGACTTCAGCAGGTTTTCCTTCAGGATTTCTCTGTACTTTGCCGCATCCATTTTGCCCTCTATCTTCACGAGCTTTCCAGGCCCTGACGCAGAGAAGCATCCCCATAGCATGATGCTGCCACCACCATGCTTCACGGTAGGGATGGTGTTCTCAGGATGATGTACGGTGTTAGGCTTGCGCCAAACATAGCGCTTAGCGTTGTGGCCAAAAAGCTCTATTCTGGTCTCATCAGGCCATAGAATCTTCTTCCACTTGGTCTCAGAGTCTCCCACATGCCTTCTGGGAAACTCTAGCCGAGATTTGATGCGAGTTCTTTTCAACAATGGCTTTCTTTTTGCCACTCTCCCATAAAGGCCAGTTTTGTGAAGCACCCGGGCTATTGTTGCCATATGCACAGTGTCTCCCAGCTCAGCCGTGGAACACTGTAACTCCTTTAGAGTTGCCATAGGCCTCTTGGTGGCCTCCCTGACTAGTGCCCTATACGCCCGGATACTCCGTTTTTGAGGACGGCCTGTTCTAGACAGATTCACAGTTGTGCCATATTCTCTCCATTTCTTAATAATGGACTTTACTGTGCTCTGAGAGGATATTCAATGCCTTGGAAATGTTCTTATATCCTACCCCTGATTGGTGCTTTTGAAGAACCTTATTCCGGATTTGCTTTGAATGTTCCTTCACCTTCATGATGTAGTTTTTGTTAGGAAATGTACTAACCAACTGTGGGACCTCCCAGAGACAGGTGTATTTAACCTGAAATCATGTGAAACACCTTAATTGCACACAGGTGGACTCCATTCAACTAATTATGTGACTTCTAAAGACAATTGGTTGCACCAGAGCTTATTTAGGTGTGTCATAGCAAAGGGGGTGAATACTTATGCAATCAATTATTTTCTGTTTTATATTTGTAATTAATTTAGAACAAGTTGTAGATTTTATTTTTCACTTTGACATTATGGACTTTTCTTGTGTTGATCAGTGGCAAAAACTCCCAATTAAATCCATTTTGATTCCATGTTGTAACACAATGAAATGTGGAAAAGTCCAAGGGGGGTGAATACTTTTGAGAGCCACTGTATTTCTTAGCAGACACCCTTATCCAGGACGACTTACAATTGTTACAAGATATCACATTATTTTTACATACAATTATATTATTTTTCTAC
>NW_026707332.1:0-29063 GCF_902713425.1 Acipenser ruthenus
CCCGTCGCTTCTTTTGCGGAACATCTCACATGCTGCTGCACGAATGACGTCGTCCTGTGTAAATCCTGGCATCTTGTCCTCCAATGATAAAGGCGCATGCAAATATATACCGAGAGGCATTACGGGAATGCAATTTATAAATACTTATACTGAAAACTGAAGGAACCCATTACACCCAACAGACTGGAAAGTGCGATATGATAACAATGAAAATGTTATATTAGGAAAAGAGTGTTTCTTTAAATTGCAGATGTAGGCACCGTTTCTTTGAAAAATGTCTCTTGTGGACAGGTGACGACTCGCAATGTGTACAACTCATACTTACCTGGCAGGGGAGATACCATGATCATGAAGGTGGTTCACCCAGGGCGAGGCTCGGCCATTGCACTCCGGCTGTGCTGACCCCTGCGAATTCCCCAAATGCGGGAATCTCGACTGCATAATTTCTGGTAGTGGGGGACTGCGTTCGCGCTCTCCCCTGAAACTATGGTCAAAGACAGAAACAAACACGAACCCGTCGGAGGAAGGAACTCACTCACTCACTAGTTATTCAACAACTCTCCGGCAGGCGGCTTTGTCACACAGGGAGTCAGGTTTTCTTTAAAAGGAGCTCAATGTTTTTAGCTTTCTGACTGTCAAATAAATAGCTACGTGGTTCCTGCACATCTATTTCCATGTTTCGTTATTTTTTATTGACAAGACTAAAAGTAAAGACTCAGCAGTGTCTGTATCAAAGTTTTTATTTTTATTTTAAATAATTGGAAATCATTTTCGAGCTTATCAGTTTTATTTATTTAGTTGATGTTTTTTATTCAAAGCAACTTACAGATAAACTGTGCATCACAACTGCTGCTGCTGCTGCTGCTGCTGCTGCTGAGTCACTTACAATAGGACCTGGGTTTTACATCTCATTTGAAGGAAGGAGCACAAGGAGGTTAAGGGACTTGCTCAGGGACAGGGTCACACACAATGAGCCAGTGGCTGAGCTGGGATTGAACCAGGAACCTCCCGGTAACAAGAGCTTTTCTTTAACCACCTGACCACTAAGCCCCTTAAATCATATCTTGGCAGACAAACACTTTAATTAGACAACATAAAACCACATACAAGCAGATTTACAAGCAGGGCTGCAATCGCGTTCGCGCTCTCCCCTGATGTTATAGTCAAAGTTAAAAACACAGGTATTGAAAGCAATTAGCGATTATCTATATATCTCCAGCAGGTGGCTCTGTCAGACTGGGAATGAGATTTTGTTTTTTCTTTCGGAGCGTATAATGTTCTAGAAAGTACCAAAGTGTTTTATGTACATGTATTGTGAAGTGTTTCATCTTGAGAAGACAAAGTAACGAGTCAGCGGCACGTGTATCAAAGTTACAAAGTTGCTAATATTAAAGAAGACGAGGTTCAGCGGTACAGTTGTTTTTTTAAAACATAGTGTTTCAGTTCTGTACAGACGTTCTATGTCGTTATCCGTTATTGATTCAGCTTTATTTAGATGATTGCCTTTAAATTTCCCGTTCCTCTGAGATACGAATCTACCAGCTTTACATCTTTTTTTTTTTTTTAACGTATTCTCATTTTGTTGATCATTAATGCACATTTCTGTACTGTGGGTGTTGTCGAGCGATTGAAAACGAGACATTTTGTGTTTGAATTGAAAGTGATGGTCTCGAGGAGTCGAACAGGTCACAATAAGCCTTCATCCATGTATCATGTAACCACATGTATGCTGTCTCTAACTGGAGGAGAGGGACCCTTGCCGTACTGCTCAGCCTAAAGAACCACACGAGTTGTTTGAAAGGGGGATTTATTTTGTAGAATAAACATCAAATTGGTTTCAGGGCATACAGTCCTCCAACGGCAACACAGCTCAGTAGTACAGCTGAGATCCATTACAACACTGCTGCAGATTCAAACTAAAAGAGGGTAATATACAAAATGGATGCCTTTGAGAACTTAACACTTTCAATGCCAACGTGTGGCTACTACTTTGTGAACATACAATTTCGCAAGAATCTAATGGCACTTTTAACGCTGTTATATATATATATACACACACAGACACACGGGCCCGCACACGTGGAGCCCAGAGCTGCTTAAATGTTAACGTTTGTGACAAATTAGAGATCTGGAAATCCCTCCCCCAACCTGTCATTGCATGAATGATATTAACTTAATACTATGAAAGAGATAAACCAAGATTGTCGTTCGCTTACGGCCATACCACCTTGAGAACGCCCGATCTCGTCTGATCTCGGAAGCTAAGCAAGGTCGGGCCTGGTTAGTACTTGGATGGGAGACCGCCTGGGAATACCAGGTGCTGTAAGCTTTTCTTTCTGCAGCTTGACAGGGGGTGCTATTTCCCTTGTTATTTATGTTACTAACCTGGAAGCTGTAAGTCTAAACATCGTTTTCTTTTTTGGGTTTTTTTTTTGTCCCATTCCACACACGAACAAGTATTGTATCGGCCTTTACTGGTTTTGAAAACTGAGTTAGGACAGAAAGGGTTATCGTATTATATTCTAAGCCGAAACTACCAGTAGCGGTCCGATACAAACAAATGTGAACAGGGTTAAGACAAAAGTACTGACGAGTTTTGCTAGTTATGGTTAGTTTAATGAATTAAAAAAAGAAATAAAAGTTGATGAAGTACTTTTTATAGTAACAGAACGAGACATGTTTTAAAGCCACAAACTGCGTGTTTAGATTATTGTGCCAAACAAGAGAACAAAACGAGCATATCAACCAAGAACGGATTTAGTGACCCGTTCATTCGTTCGAGTTTATTTATATTATGTGTGACCTCAACAAATGTTTGACCAATGTTTTGCTTGCTTTCTTTTTGAAAGTCGTACATTTGTTACATTTTTTTTTATTTCGTTTACGCAGACGTGTATACAGACCCGTCGCTTCTTTTGCGGAACATCTCACATGCTGCTGCACGAATGACGTCGTCCTGTGTAAATCCTGGCATCTTGTCCTCCAATGATAAAGGCGCATGCAAATATATACCGAGAGGCATTACGGGAATGCAATTTATAAATACTTATACTGAAAACTGAAGGAACCCATTACACCCAACAGACTGGAAAGTGCGATATGATAACAATGAAAATGTTATATTAGGAAAAGAGTGTTTCTTTAAATTGCAGATGTAGGCACCGTTTCTTTGAAAAATGTCTCTTGTGGACGGGTGACGACTCGCAATGTGTACAACTCATACTTACCTGGCAGGGGAGATACCATGATCATGAAGGTGGTTCACCCAGGGCGAGGCTCGGCCATTGCACTCCGGCTGTGCTGACCCCTGCGAATTCCCCAAATGCGGGAATCTCGACTGCATAATTTCTGGTAGTGGGGGACTGCGTTCGCGCTCTCCCCTGAAACTATGGTCAAAGACAGAAACAAACACGAACCCGTCGGAGGAAGGAACTCACTCACTCACTAGTTATTCAACAACTCTCCGGCAGGCGGCTTCCTCACACAGGGAGTCAGGTTTTCTTTAAAAGGAGCTCAATGTTTTTAGCTTTCTGACTGTCAAATAAATAGCTACGTGGTTCCTGCACATCTATTTCCATGTTTCGTTATTTTTTATTGACAAGACTAAAAGTAAAGACTCAGCAGTGTCTGTATCAAAGTTTTTATTTTTATTTTAAATAATTGGAAATCATTTTCGAGCTTATCAGTTTTATTTATTTAGTTGATGTTTTTTATTCAGATAAACTGTGCATCACAACTGCTGCTGCTGCTGCTGCTGCTGCAGAGTCACTTACAATAGGACCTGGGTTTTACATCTCATTTGAAGGAAGGAGCACAAGGAGGTTAAGGGACTTGCTCAGGGACAGGGTCACACACAATGAGCCAGTGGCTGAGCTGGGATTGAACCAGGAACCTCCCGGTAACAAGAGCTTTTCTTTAACCACCTGACCACTAAGCCCCTTAAAACATATCTTGGCAGACAAACACTTTAATTAGACAACATAAAACCACATACAAGCAGATTTACAAGCAGGGCTGCAATCGCGTTCGCGCTCTCCCCTGATGTTATAGTCAAAGTTAAAAACACAGGTATTGAAAGCAATTAGCGATTATCTATATATCTCCAGCAGGTGGCTCTGTCAGACTGGGAATGAGATTTTGTTTTTTCTTTCGGAGCGTATAATGTTCTAGAAAGTACCAAAGTGTTTTATGTACATGTATTGTGAAGTGTTTCATCTTGAGAAGACAAAGTAACGAGTCAGCGGCACGTGTATCAAAGTTACAAAGTTGCTAATATTAAAGAAGACGAGGTTCAGCGGTACAGTTGTTTTTTTAAAACATAGTGTTTCAGTTCTGTACAGACGTTCTATGTCGTTATCCGTTATTGATTCAGCTTTATTTAGATGATTGCCTTTAAATTTCCCGTTCCTCTGAGATACGAATCTACCAGCTTTACATCTTTTTTTTTTTTTTTAACGTATTCTCATTTTGTTGATCATTAATGCACATTTCTGTACTGTGGGTGTTGTCGAGCGATTGAAAACGAGACATTTTGTGTTTGAATTGAAAGTGATGGTCTCGAGGAGTCGAACAGGTCACAATAAGCCTTCATCCATGTATCATGTAACCACATGTATGCTGTCTCTAACTGGAGGAGAGGGACCCTTGCCGTACTGCTCAGCCTAAAGAACCACACGAGTTGTTTGAAAGGGGGATTTATTTTGTAGAATAAACATCAAATTGGTTTCAGGGCATACAGTCCTCCAACGGCAACACAGCTCAGTAGTACAGCTGAGATCCATTACAACACTGCTGCAGATTCAAACTAAAAGAGGGTAATATACAAAATGGATGCCTTTGAGAACTTAACACTTTCAATGCCAACGTGTGGCTACTACTTTGTGAACATACAATTTCGCAAGAATCTAATGGCACTTTTAACGCTGTTATATATATATATACACACACAGACACACGGGCCCGCACACGTGGAGCCCAGAGCTGCTTAAATGTTAACGTTTGTGACAAATTAGAGATCTGGAAATCCCTCCCCCAACCTGTCATTGCATGAATGATATTAACTTAATACTATGAAAGAGATAAACCAAGATTGTCGTTCGCTTACGGCCATACCACCTTGAGAACGCCTGATCTCGTCTGATCTCGGAAGCTAAGCAAGGTCGGGCCTGGTTAGTACTTGGATGGGAGACCGCCTGGGAATACCAGGTGCTGTAAGCTTTTCTTTCTGCAGCTTGACAGGGGGTGCTATTTCCCTTGTTATTTATGTTACTAACCTGGAAGCTGTAAGTCTAAACATCGTTTTCTTTTTTGGGTTTTTTTTTTGTCCCATTCCACACACGAACAAGTATTGTATCGGCCTTTACTGGTTTTGAAAACTGAGTTAGGACAGAAAGGGTTATCGTATTATATTCTAAGCCGAAACTACCAGTAGCGGTCCGATACAAACAAATGTGAACAGGGTTAAGACAAAAGTACTGACGAGTTTTGCTAGTTATGGTTAGTTTAATGAATTAAAAAAAGAAATAAAAGTTGATGAAGTACTTTTTATAGTAACAGAACGAGACATGTTTTAAAGCCACAAACTGCGTGTTTAGATTATTGTGCCAAACAAGAGAACAAAACGAGCATATCAACCAAGAACGGATTTAGTGACCCGTTCATTCGTTCGAGTTTATTTATATTATGTGTGACCTCAACAAATGTTTGACCAATGTTTTGCTTGCTTTCTTTTTGAAAGTCGTACATTTGTTACATTTTTTTTTATTTCGTTTACGCAGACGTGTATACAGACCCGTCGCTTCTTTTGCGGAACATCTCACATGCTGCTGCACGAATGACGTCGTCCTGTGTAAATCCTGGCATCTTGTCCTCCAATGATAAAGGCGCATGCAAATATATACCGAGAGGCATTACGGGAATGCAATTTATAAATACTTATACTGAAAACTGAAGGAACCCATTACACCCAACAGACTGGAAAGTGCGATATGATAACAATGAAAATGTTATATTAGGAAAAGAGTGTTTCTTTAAATTGCAGATGTAGGCACCGTTTCTTTGAAAAATGTCTCTTGTGGACAGGTGACGACTCGCAATGTGTACAACTCATACTTACCTGGCAGGGGAGATACCATGATCATGAAGGTGGTTCACCCAGGGCGAGGCTCGGCCATTGCACTCCGGCTGTGCTGACCCCTGCGAATTCCCCAAATGCGGGAATCTCGACTGCATAATTTCTGGTAGTGGGGGACTGCGTTCGCGCTCTCCCCTGAAACTATGGTCAAAGACAGAAACAAACACGAACCCGTCGGAGGAAGGAACTCACTCACTCACTAGTTATTCAACAACTCTCCGGCAGGCGGCTTTGTCACACAGGGAGTCAGGTTTTCTTTAAAAGGAGCTCAATGTTTTTAGCTTTCTGACTGTCAAATAAATAGCTACGTGGTTCCTGCACATCTATTTCCATGTTTCGTTATTTTTTATTGACAAGACTAAAAGTAAAGACTCAGCAGTGTCTGTATCAAAGTTTTTATTTTTATTTTAAATAATTGGAAATCATTTTCGAGCTTATCAGTTTTATTTATTTAGTTGATGTTTTTTATTCAAAGCAACTTACAGATAAACTGTGCATCACAACTGCTGCTGCTGCTGCTGCTGCTGCTGCTGAGTCACTTACAATAGGACCTGGGTTTTACATCTCATTTGAAGGAAGGAGCACAAGGAGGTTAAGGGACTTGCTCAGGGACAGGGTCACACACAATGAGCCAGTGGCTGAGCTGGGATTGAACCAGGAACCTCCCGGTAACAAGAGCTTTTCTTTAACCACCTGACCACTAAGCCCCTTAAATCATATCTTGGCAGACAAACACTTTAATTAGACAACATAAAACCACATACAAGCAGATTTACAAGCAGGGCTGCAATCGCGTTCGCGCTCTCCCCTGATGTTATAGTCAAAGTTAAAAACACAGGTATTGAAAGCAATTAGCGATTATCTATATATCTCCAGCAGGTGGCTCTGTCAGACTGGGAATGAGATTTTGTTTTTTCTTTCGGAGCGTATAATGTTCTAGAAAGTACCAAAGTGTTTTATGTACATGTATTGTGAAGTGTTTCATCTTGAGAAGACAAAGTAACGAGTCAGCGGCACGTGTATCAAAGTTACAAAGTTGCTAATATTAAAGAAGACGAGGTTCAGCGGTACAGTTGTTTTTTTAAAACATAGTGTTTCAGTTCTGTACAGACGTTCTATGTCGTTATCCGTTATTGATTCAGCTTTATTTAGATGATTGCCTTTAAATTTCCCGTTCCTCTGAGATACGAATCTACCAGCTTTACATCTTTTTTTTTTTTTTAACGTATTCTCATTTTGTTGATCATTAATGCACATTTCTGTACTGTGGGTGTTGTCGAGCGATTGAAAACGAGACATTTTGTGTTTGAATTGAAAGTGATGGTCTCGAGGAGTCGAACAGGTCACAATAAGCCTTCATCCATGTATCATGTAACCACATGTATGCTGTCTCTAACTGGAGGAGAGGGACCCTTGCCGTACTGCTCAGCCTAAAGAACCACACGAGTTGTTTGAAAGGGGGATTTATTTTGTAGAATAAACATCAAATTGGTTTCAGGGCATACAGTCCTCCAACGGCAACACAGCTCAGTAGTACAGCTGAGATCCATTACAACACTGCTGCAGATTCAAACTAAAAGAGGGTAATATACAAAATGGATGCCTTTGAGAACTTAACACTTTCAATGCCAACGTGTGGCTACTACTTTGTGAACATACAATTTCGCAAGAATCTAATGGCACTTTTAACGCTGTTATATATATATATACACACACAGACACACGGGCCCGCACACGTGGAGCCCAGAGCTGCTTAAATGTTAACGTTTGTGACAAATTAGAGATCTGGAAATCCCTCCCCCAACCTGTCATTGCATGAATGATATTAACTTAATACTATGAAAGAGATAAACCAAGATTGTCGTTCGCTTACGGCCATACCACCTTGAGAACGCCCGATCTCGTCTGATCTCGGAAGCTAAGCAAGGTCGGGCCTGGTTAGTACTTGGATGGGAGACCGCCTGGGAATACCAGGTGCTGTAAGCTTTTCTTTCTGCAGCTTGACAGGGGGTGCTATTTCCCTTGTTATTTATGTTACTAACCTGGAAGCTGTAAGTCTAAACATCGTTTTCTTTTTTGGGTTTTTTTTTTGTCCCATTCCACACACGAACAAGTATTGTATCGGCCTTTACTGGTTTTGAAAACTGAGTTAGGACAGAAAGGGTTATCGTATTATATTCTAAGCCGAAACTACCAGTAGCGGTCCGATACAAACAAATGTGAACAGGGTTAAGACAAAAGTACTGACGAGTTTTGCTAGTTATGGTTAGTTTAATGAATTAAAAAAAGAAATAAAAGTTGATGAAGTACTTTTTATAGTAACAGAACGAGACATGTTTTAAAGCCACAAACTGCGTGTTTAGATTATTGTGCCAAACAAGAGAACAAAACGAGCATATCAACCAAGAACGGATTTAGTGACCCGTTCATTCGTTCGAGTTTATTTATATTATGTGTGACCTCAACAAATGTTTGACCAATGTTTTGCTTGCTTTCTTTTTGAAAGTCGTACATTTGTTACATTTTTTTTTATTTCGTTTACGCAGACGTGTATACAGACCCGTCGCTTCTTTTGCGGAACATCTCACATGCTGCTGCACGAATGACGTCGTCCTGTGTAAATCCTGGCATCTTGTCCTCCAATGATAAAGGCGCATGCAAATATATACCGAGAGGCATTACGGGAATGCAATTTATAAATACTTATACTGAAAACTGAAGGAACCCATTACACCCAACAGACTGGAAAGTGCGATATGATAACAATGAAAATGTTATATTAGGAAAAGAGTGTTTCTTTAAATTGCAGATGTAGGCACCGTTTCTTTGAAAAATGTCTCTTGTGGACGGGTGACGACTCGCAATGTGTACAACTCATACTTACCTGGCAGGGGAGATACCATGATCATGAAGGTGGTTCACCCAGGGCGAGGCTCGGCCATTGCACTCCGGCTGTGCTGACCCCTGCGAATTCCCCAAATGCGGGAATCTCGACTGCATAATTTCTGGTAGTGGGGGACTGCGTTCGCGCTCTCCCCTGAAACTATGGTCAAAGACAGAAACAAACACGAACCCGTCGGAGGAAGGAACTCACTCACTCACTAGTTATTCAACAACTCTCCGGCAGGCGGCTTCGTCACACAGGGAGTCAGGTTTTCTTTAAAAGGAGCTCAATGTTTTTAGCTTTCTGACTGTCAAATAAATAGCTACGTGGTTCCTGCACATCTATTTCCATGTTTCGTTATTTTTTATTGACAAGACTAAAAGTAAAGACTCAGCAGTGTCTGTATCAAAGTTTTTATTTTTATTTTAAATAATTGGAAATCATTTTCGAGCTTATCAGTTTTATTTATTTAGTTGATGTTTTTTATTCAGATAAACTGTGCATCACAACTGCTGCTGCTGCTGCTGCTGCTGCAGAGTCACTTACAATAGGACCTGGGTTTTACATCTCATTTGAAGGAAGGAGCACAAGGAGGTTAAGGGACTTGCTCAGGGACAGGGTCACACACAATGAGCCAGTGGCTGAGCTGGGATTGAACCAGGAACCTCCCGGTAACAAGAGCTTTTCTTTAACCACCTGACCACTAAGCCCCTTAAAACATATCTTGGCAGACAAACACTTTAATTAGACAACATAAAACCACATACAAGCAGATTTACAAGCAGGGCTGCAATCGCGTTCGCGCTCTCCCCTGATGTTATAGTCAAAGTTAAAAACACAGGTATTGAAAGCAATTAGCGATTATCTATATATCTCCAGCAGGTGGCTCTGTCAGACTGGGAATGAGATTTTGTTTTTTCTTTCGGAGCGTATAATGTTCTAGAAAGTACCAAAGTGTTTTATGTACATGTATTGTGAAGTGTTTCATCTTGAGAAGACAAAGTAACGAGTCAGCGGCACGTGTATCAAAGTTACAAAGTTGCTAATATTAAAGAAGACGAGGTTCAGCGGTACAGTTGTTTTTTTAAAACATAGTGTTTCAGTTCTGTACAGACGTTCTATGTCGTTATCCGTTATTGATTCAGCTTTATTTAGATGATTGCCTTTAAATTTCCCGTTCCTCTGAGATACGAATCTACCAGCTTTACATCTTTTTTTTTTTTTTAACGTATTCTCATTTTGTTGATCATTAATGCACATTTCTGTACTGTGGGTGTTGTCGAGCGATTGAAAACGAGACATTTTGTGTTTGAATTGAAAGTGATGGTCTCGAGGAGTCGAACAGGTCACAATAAGCCTTCATCCATGTATCATGTAACCACATGTATGCTGTCTCTAACTGGAGGAGAGGGACCCTTGCCGTACTGCTCAGCCTAAAGAACCACACGAGTTGTTTGAAAGGGGGATTTATTTTGTAGAATAAACATCAAATTGGTTTCAGGGCATACAGTCCTCCAACGGCAACACAGCTCAGTAGTACAGCTGAGATCCATTACAACACTGCTGCAGATTCAAACTAAAAGAGGGTAATATACAAAATGGATGCCTTTGAGAACTTAACACTTTCAATGCCAACGTGTGGCTACTACTTTGTGAACATACAATTTCGCAAGAATCTAATGGCACTTTTAACGCTGTTATATATATATATACACACACAGACACACGGGCCCGCACACGTGGAGCCCAGAGCTGCTTAAATGTTAACGTTTGTGACAAATTAGAGATCTGGAAATCCCTCCCCCAACCTGTCATTGCATGAATGATATTAACTTAATACTATGAAAGAGATAAACCAAGATTGTCGTTCGCTTACGGCCATACCACCTTGAGAACGCCTGATCTCGTCTGATCTCGGAAGCTAAGCAAGGTCGGGCCTGGTTAGTACTTGGATGGGAGACCGCCTGGGAATACCAGGTGCTGTAAGCTTTTCTTTCTGCAGCTTGACAGGGGGTGCTATTTCCCTTGTTATTTATGTTACTAACCTGGAAGCTGTAAGTCTAAACATCGTTTTCTTTTTTGGGTTTTTTTTTTGTCCCATTCCACACACGAACAAGTATTGTATCGGCCTTTACTGGTTTTGAAAACTGAGTTAGGACAGAAAGGGTTATCGTATTATATTCTAAGCCGAAACTACCAGTAGCGGTCCGATACAAACAAATGTGAACAGGGTTAAGACAAAAGTACTGACGAGTTTTGCTAGTTATGGTTAGTTTAATGAATTAAAAAAAGAAATAAAAGTTGATGAAGTACTTTTTATAGTAACAGAACGAGACATGTTTTAAAGCCACAAACTGCGTGTTTAGATTATTGTGCCAAACAAGAGAACAAAACGAGCATATCAACCAAGAACGGATTTAGTGACCCGTTCATTCGTTCGAGTTTATTTATATTATGTGTGACCTCAACAAATGTTTGACCAATGTTTTGCTTGCTTTCTTTTTGAAAGTCGTACATTTGTTACATTTTTTTTTATTTCGTTTACGCAGACGTGTATACAGACCCGTCGCTTCTTTTGCGGAACATCTCACATGCTGCTGCACGAATGACGTCGTCCTGTGTAAATCCTGGCATCTTGTCCTCCAATGATAAAGGCGCATGCAAATATATACCGAGAGGCATTACGGGAATGCAATTTATAAATACTTATACTGAAAACTGAAGGAACCCATTACACCCAACAGACTGGAAAGTGCGATATGATAACAATGAAAATGTTATATTAGGAAAAGAGTGTTTCTTTAAATTGCAGATGTAGGCACCGTTTCTTTGAAAAATGTCTCTTGTGGACAGGTGACGACTCGCAATGTGTACAACTCATACTTACCTGGCAGGGGAGATACCATGATCATGAAGGTGGTTCACCCAGGGCGAGGCTCGGCCATTGCACTCCGGCTGTGCTGACCCCTGCGAATTCCCCAAATGCGGGAATCTCGACTGCATAATTTCTGGTAGTGGGGGACTGCGTTCGCGCTCTCCCCTGAAACTATGGTCAAAGACAGAAACAAACACGAACCCGTCGGAGGAAGGAACTCACTCACTCACTAGTTATTCAACAACTCTCCGGCAGGCGGCTTTGTCACACAGGGAGTCAGGTTTTCTTTAAAAGGAGCTCAATGTTTTTAGCTTTCTGACTGTCAAATAAATAGCTACGTGGTTCCTGCACATCTATTTCCATGTTTCGTTATTTTTTATTGACAAGACTAAAAGTAAAGACTCAGCAGTGTCTGTATCAAAGTTTTTATTTTTATTTTAAATAATTGGAAATCATTTTCGAGCTTATCAGTTTTATTTATTTAGTTGATGTTTTTTATTCAAAGCAACTTACAGATAAACTGTGCATCACAACTGCTGCTGCTGCTGCTGCTGCTGCTGCTGAGTCACTTACAATAGGACCTGGGTTTTACATCTCATTTGAAGGAAGGAGCACAAGGAGGTTAAGGGACTTGCTCAGGGACAGGGTCACACACAATGAGCCAGTGGCTGAGCTGGGATTGAACCAGGAACCTCCCGGTAACAAGAGCTTTTCTTTAACCACCTGACCACTAAGCCCCTTAAATCATATCTTGGCAGACAAACACTTTAATTAGACAACATAAAACCACATACAAGCAGATTTACAAGCAGGGCTGCAATCGCGTTCGCGCTCTCCCCTGATGTTATAGTCAAAGTTAAAAACACAGGTATTGAAAGCAATTAGCGATTATCTATATATCTCCAGCAGGTGGCTCTGTCAGACTGGGAATGAGATTTTGTTTTTTCTTTCGGAGCGTATAATGTTCTAGAAAGTACCAAAGTGTTTTATGTACATGTATTGTGAAGTGTTTCATCTTGAGAAGACAAAGTAACGAGTCAGCGGCACGTGTATCAAAGTTACAAAGTTGCTAATATTAAAGAAGACGAGGTTCAGCGGTACAGTTGTTTTTTTAAAACATAGTGTTTCAGTTCTGTACAGACGTTCTATGTCGTTATCCGTTATTGATTCAGCTTTATTTAGATGATTGCCTTTAAATTTCCCGTTCCTCTGAGATACGAATCTACCAGCTTTACATCTTTTTTTTTTTTTTAACGTATTCTCATTTTGTTGATCATTAATGCACATTTCTGTACTGTGGGTGTTGTCGAGCGATTGAAAACGAGACATTTTGTGTTTGAATTGAAAGTGATGGTCTCGAGGAGTCGAACAGGTCACAATAAGCCTTCATCCATGTATCATGTAACCACATGTATGCTGTCTCTAACTGGAGGAGAGGGACCCTTGCCGTACTGCTCAGCCTAAAGAACCACACGAGTTGTTTGAAAGGGGGATTTATTTTGTAGAATAAACATCAAATTGGTTTCAGGGCATACAGTCCTCCAACGGCAACACAGCTCAGTAGTACAGCTGAGATCCATTACAACACTGCTGCAGATTCAAACTAAAAGAGGGTAATATACAAAATGGATGCCTTTGAGAACTTAACACTTTCAATGCCAACGTGTGGCTACTACTTTGTGAACATACAATTTCGCAAGAATCTAATGGCACTTTTAACGCTGTTATATATATATATACACACACAGACACACGGGCCCGCACACGTGGAGCCCAGAGCTGCTT
Source organism: Acipenser ruthenus (assembly GCF_902713425.1). Lineage (NCBI taxonomy): Eukaryota > Metazoa > Chordata > Actinopteri > Acipenseriformes > Acipenseridae > Acipenser > Acipenser ruthenus. The sequence continues at coordinate 13,678 of NW_026707332.1, forward strand.
AAATGTTAACGTTTGTGACAAATTAGAGATCTGGAAATCCCTCCCCCAACCTGTCATTGCATGAATGATATTAACTTAATACTATGAAAGAGATAAACCAAGATTGTCGTTCGCTTACGGCCATACCACCTTGAGAACGCCCGATCTCGTCTGATCTCGGAAGCTAAGCAAGGTCGGGCCTGGTTAGTACTTGGATGGGAGACCGCCTGGGAATACCAGGTGCTGTAAGCTTTTCTTTCTGCAGCTTGACAGGGGGCGCTATTTCCCTTGTTATTTATGTTACTAACCTGGAAGCTGTAAGTCTAAACATCGTTTTCTTTTTTGGGTTTTTTTTTTGTCCCATTCCACACACGAACAAGTATTGTATCGGCCTTTACTGGTTTTGAAAACTGAGTTAGGACAGAAAGGGTTATCGTATTATATTCTAAGCCGAAACTACCAGTAGCGGTCCGATACAAACAAATGTGAACAGGGTTAAGACAAAAGTACTGACGAGTTTTGCTAGTTATGGTTAGTTTAATGAATTAAAAAAAGAAATAAAAGTTGATGAAGTACTTTTTATAGTAACAGAACGAGACATGTTTTAAAGCCACAAACTGCGTGTTTAGATTATTGTGCCAAACAAGAGAACAAAACGAGCATATCAACCAAGAACGGATTTAGTGACCCGTTCATTCGTTCGAGTTTATTTATATTATGTGTGACCTCAACAAATGTTTGACCAATGTTTTGCTTGCTTTCTTTTTGAAAGTCGTACATTTGTTACATTTTTTTTTATTTCGTTTACGCAGACGTGTATACAGACCCGTCGCTTCTTTTGCGGAACATCTCACATGCTGCTGCACGAATGACGTCGTCCTGTGTAAATCCTGGCATCTTGTCCTCCAATGATAAAGGCGCATGCAAATATATACCGAGAGGCATTACGGGAATGCAATTTATAAATACTTATACTGAAAACTGAAGGAACCCATTACACCCAACAGACTGGAAAGTGCGATATGATAACAATGAAAATGTTATATTAGGAAAAGAGTGTTTCTTTAAATTGCAGATGTAGGCACCGTTTCTTTGAAAAATGTCTCTTGTGGACGGGTGACGACTCGCAATGTGTACAACTCATACTTACCTGGCAGGGGAGATACCATGATCATGAAGGTGGTTCACCCAGGGCGAGGCTCGGCCATTGCACTCCGGCTGTGCTGACCCCTGCGAATTCCCCAAATGCGGGAATCTCGACTGCATAATTTCTGGTAGTGGGGGACTGCGTTCGCGCTCTCCCCTGAAACTATGGTCAAAGACAGAAACAAACACGAACCCGTCGGAGGAAGGAACTCACTCACTCACTAGTTATTCAACAACTCTCCGGCAGGCGGCTTCGTCACACAGGGAGTCAGGTTTTCTTTAAAAGGAGCTCAATGTTTTTAGCTTTCTGACTGTCAAATAAATAGCTACGTGGTTCCTGCACATCTATTTCCATGTTTCGTTATTTTTTATTGACAAGACTAAAAGTAAAGACTCAGCAGTGTCTGTATCAAAGTTTTTATTTTTATTTTAAATAATTGGAAATCATTTTCGAGCTTATCAGTTTTATTTATTTAGTTGATGTTTTTTATTCAGATAAACTGTGCATCACAACTGCTGCTGCTGCTGCTGCTGCTGCTGCTGAGTCACTTACAATAGGACCTGGGTTTTACATCTCATTTGAAGGAAGGAGCACAAGGAGGTTAAGGGACTTGCTCAGGGACAGGGTCACACACAATGAGCCAGTGGCTGAGCTGGGATTGAACCAGGAACCTCCCGGTAACAAGAGCTTTTCTTTAACCACCTGACCACTAAGCCCCTTAAATCATATCTTGGCAGACAAACACTTTAATTAGACAACATAAAACCACATACAAGCAGATTTACAAGCAGGGCTGCAATCGCGTTCGCGCTCTCCCCTGATGTTATAGTCAAAGTTAAAAACACAGGTATTGAAAGCAATTAGCGATTATCTATATATCTCCAGCAGGTGGCTCTGTCAGACTGGGAATGAGATTTTGTTTTTTCTTTCGGAGCGTATAATGTTCTAGAAAGTACCAAAGTGTTTTATGTACATGTATTGTGAAGTGTTTCATCTTGAGAAGACAAAGTAACGAGTCAGCGGCACGTGTATCAAAGTTACAAAGTTGCTAATATTAAAGAAGACGAGGTTCAGCGGTACAGTTGTTTTTTTAAAACAGTGTTTCAGTTCTGTACAGACGTTCTATGTCGTTATCCGTTATTGATTCAGCTTTATTTAGATGATTGCCTTTAAATTTCCCGTTCCTCTGAGATACGAATCTACCAGCTTTACATCTTTTTTTTTTTTTTAACGTATTCTCATTTTGTTGATCATTAATGCACATTTCTGTACTGTGGGTGTTGTCGAGCGATTGAAAACGAGACATTTTGTGTTTGAATTGAAAGTGATGGTCTCGAGGAGTCGAACAGGTCACAATAAGCCTTCATCCATGTATCATGTAACCACATGTATGCTGTCTCTAACTGGAGGAGAGGGACCCTTGCCGTACTGCTCAGCCTAAAGAACCACACGAGTTGTTTGAAAGGGGGATTTATTTTGTAGAATAAACATCAAATTGGTTTCAGGGCATACAGTCCTCCAACGGCAACACAGCTCAGTAGTACAGCTGAGATCCATTACAACACTGCTGCAGATTCAAACTAAAAGAGGGTAATATACAAAATGGATGCCTTTGAGAACTTAACACTTTCAATGCCAACGTGTGGCTACTACTTTGTGAACATACAATTTCGCAAGAATCTAATGGCACTTTTAACGCTGTTATATATATATATACACACACAGACACACGGGCCCGCACACGTGGAGCCCAGAGCTGCTTAAATGTTAACGTTTGTGACAAATTAGAGATCTGGAAATCCCTCCCCCAACCTGTCATTGCATGAATGATATTAACTTAATACTATGAAAGAGATAAACCAAGATTGTCGTTCGCTTACGGCCATACCACCTTGAGAACGCCCGATCTCGTCTGATCTCGGAAGCTAAGCAAGGTCGGGCCTGGTTAGTACTTGGATGGGAGACCGCCTGGGAATACCAGGTGCTGTAAGCTTTTCTTTCTGCAGCTTGACAGGGGGCGCTATTTCCCTTGTTATTTATGTTACTAACCTGGAAGCTGTAAGTCTAAACATCGTTTTCTTTTTTGGGTTTTTTTTTTGTCCCATTCCACACACGAACAAGTATTGTATCGGCCTTTACTGGTTTTGAAAACTGAGTTAGGACAGAAAGGGTTATCGTATTATATTCTAAGCCGAAACTACCAGTAGCGGTCCGATACAAACAAATGTGAACAGGGTTAAGACAAAAGTACTGACGAGTTTTGCTAGTTATGGTTAGTTTAATGAATTAAAAAAAGAAATAAAAGTTGATGAAGTACTTTTTATAGTAACAGAACGAGACATGTTTTAAAGCCACAAACTGCGTGTTTAGATTATTGTGCCAAACAAGAGAACAAAACGAGCATATCAACCAAGAACGGATTTAGTGACCCGTTCATTCGTTCGAGTTTATTTATATTATGTGTGACCTTAACAAATGTTTGACCAATGTTTTGCTTGCTTTCTTTTTGAAAGTCGTACATTTGTTACATTTTTTTTTATTTCGTTTACGCAGACGTGTATACAGACCCGTCGCTTCTTTTGCGGAACATCTCACATGCTGCTGCACGAATGACGTCGTCCTGTGTAAATCCTGGCATCTTGTCCTCCAATGATAAAGGCGCATGCAAATATATACCGAGAGGCATTACGGGAATGCAATTTATAAATACTTATACTGAAAACTGAAGGAACCCATTACACCCAACAGACTGGAAAGTGCGATATGATAACAATGAAAATGTTATATTAGGAAAAGAGTGTTTCTTTAAATTGCAGATGTAGGCACCGTTTCTTTGAAAAATGTCTCTTGTGGACGGGTGACGACTCGCAATGTGTACAACTCATACTTACCTGGCAGGGGAGATACCATGATCATGAAGGTGGTTCACCCAGGGCGAGGCTCGGCCATTGCACTCCGGCTGTGCTGACCCCTGCGAATTCCCCAAATGCGGGAATCTCGACTGCATAATTTCTGGTAGTGGGGGACTGCGTTCGCGCTCTCCCCTGAAACTATGGTCAAAGACAGAAACAAACACGAACCCGTCGGAGGAAGGAACTCACTCACTCACTAGTTATTCAACAACTCTCCGGCAGGCGGCTTCGTCACACAGGGAGTCAGGTTTTCTTTAAAAGGAGCTCAATGTTTTTAGCTTTCTGACTGTCAAATAAATAGCTACGTGGTTCCTGCACATCTATTTCCATGTTTCGTTATTTTTTATTGACAAGACTAAAAGTAAAGACTCAGCAGTGTCTGTATCAAAGTTTTTATTTTTATTTTAAATAATTGGAAATCATTTTCGAGCTTATCAGTTTTATTTATTTAGTTGATGTTTTTTATTCAGATAAACTGTGCATCACAACTGCTGCTGCTGCTGCTGCTGCTGCAGAGTCACTTACAATAGGACCTGGGTTTTACATCTCATTTGAAGGAAGGAGCACAAGGAGGTTAAGGGACTTGCTCAGGGACAGGGTCACACACAATGAGCCAGTGGCTGAGCTGGGATTGAACCAGGAACCTCCCGGTAACAAGAGCTTTTCTTTAACCACCTGACCACTAAGCCCCTTAAAACATATCTTGGCAGACAAACACTTTAATTAGACAACATAAAACCACATACAAGCAGATTTACAAGCAGGGCTGCAATCGCGTTCGCGCTCTCCCCTGATGTTATAGTCAAAGTTAAAAACACAGGTATTGAAAGCAATTAGCGATTATCTATATATCTCCAGCAGGTGGCTCTGTCAGACTGGGAATGAGATTTTGTTTTTTCTTTCGGAGCGTATAATGTTCTAGAAAGTACCAAAGTGTTTTATGTACATGTATTGTGAAGTGTTTCATCTTGAGAAGACAAAGTAACGAGTCAGCGGCACGTGTATCAAAGTTACAAAGTTGCTAATATTAAAGAAGACGAGGTTCAGCGGTACAGTTGTTTTTTTAAAACATAGTGTTTCAGTTCTGTACAGACGTTCTATGTCGTTATCCGTTATTGATTCAGCTTTATTTAGATGATTGCCTTTAAATTTCCCGTTCCTCTGAGATACGAATCTACCAGCTTTACATCTTTTTTTTTTTTTTAACGTATTCTCATTTTGTTGATCATTAATGCACATTTCTGTACTGTGGGTGTTGTCGAGCGATTGAAAACGAGACATTTTGTGTTTGAATTGAAAGTGATGGTCTCGAGGAGTCGAACAGGTCACAATAAGCCTTCATCCATGTATCATGTAACCACATGTATGCTGTCTCTAACTGGAGGAGAGGGACCCTTGCCGTACTGCTCAGCCTAAAGAACCACACGAGTTGTTTGAAAGGGGGATTTATTTTGTAGAATAAACATCAAATTGGTTTCAGGGCATACAGTCCTCCAACGGCAACACAGCTCAGTAGTACAGCTGAGATCCATTACAACACTGCTGCAGATTCAAACTAAAAGAGGGTAATATACAAAATGGATGCCTTTGAGAACTTAACACTTTCAATGCCAACGTGTGGCTACTACTTTGTGAACATACAATTTCGCAAGAATCTAATGGCACTTTTAACGCTGTTATATATATATATACACACACAGACACACGGGCCCGCACACGTGGAGCCCAGAGCTGCTTAAATGTTAACGTTTGTGACAAATTAGAGATCTGGAAATCCCTCCCCCAACCTGTCATTGCATGAATGATATTAACTTAATACTATGAAAGAGATAAACCAAGATTGTCGTTCGCTTACGGCCATACCACCTTGAGAACGCCCGATCTCGTCTGATCTCGGAAGCTAAGCAAGGTCGGGCCTGGTTAGTACTTGGATGGGAGACCGCCTGGGAATACCAGGTGCTGTAAGCTTTTCTTTCTGCAGCTTGACAGGGGGTGCTATTTCCCTTGTTATTTATGTTACTAACCTGGAAGCTGTAAGTCTAAACATCGTTTTCTTTTTTGGGTTTTTTTTTTGTCCCATTCCACACACGAACAAGTATTGTATCGGCCTTTACTGGTTTTGAAAACTGAGTTAGGACAGAAAGGGTTATCGTATTATATTCTAAGCCGAAACTACCAGTAGCGGTCCGATACAAACAAATGTGAACAGGGTTAAGACAAAAGTACTGACGAGTTTTGCTAGTTATGGTTAGTTTAATGAATTAAAAAAAGAAATAAAAGTTGATGAAGTACTTTTTATAGTAACAGAACGAGACATGTTTTAAAGCCACAAACTGCGTGTTTAGATTATTGTGCCAAACAAGAGAACAAAACGAGCATATCAACCAAGAACGGATTTAGTGACCCGTTCATTCGTTCGAGTTTATTTATATTATGTGTGACCTCAACAAATGTTTGACCAATGTTTTGCTTGCTTTCTTTTTGAAAGTCGTACATTTGTTACATTTTTTTTTATTTCGTTTACGCAGACGTGTATACAGACCCGTCGCTTCTTTTGCGGAACATCTCACATGCTGCTGCACGAATGACGTCGTCCTGTGTAAATCCTGGCATCTTGTCCTCCAATGATAAAGGCGCATGCAAATATATACCGAGAGGCATTACGGGAATGCAATTTATAAATACTTATACTGAAAACTGAAGGAACCCATTACACCCAACAGACTGGAAAGTGCGATATGATAACAATGAAAATGTTATATTAGGAAAAGAGTGTTTCTTTAAATTGCAGATGTAGGCACCGTTTCTTTGAAAAATGTCTCTTGTGGACGGGTGACGACTCGCAATGTGTACAACTCATACTTACCTGGCAGGGGAGATACCATGATCATGAAGGTGGTTCACCCAGGGCGAGGCTCGGCCATTGCACTCCGGCTGTGCTGACCCCTGCGAATTCCCCAAATGCGGGAATCTCGACTGCATAATTTCTGGTAGTGGGGGACTGCGTTCGCGCTCTCCCCTGAAACTATGGTCAAAGACAGAAACAAACACGAACCCGTCGGAGGAAGGAACTCACTCACTCACTAGTTATTCAACAACTCTCCGGCAGGCGGCTTCGTCACACAGGGAGTCAGGTTTTCTTTAAAAGGAGCTCAATGTTTTTAGCTTTCTGACTGTCAAATAAATAGCTACGTGGTTCCTGCACATCTATTTCCATGTTTCGTTATTTTTTATTGACAAGACTAAAAGTAAAGACTCAGCAGTGTCTGTATCAAAGTTTTTATTTTTATTTTAAATAATTGGAAATCATTTTCGAGCTTATCAGTTTTATTTATTTAGTTGATGTTTTTTATTCAAAGCAACTTACAGATAAACTGTGCATCACAACTGCTGCTGCTGCTGCTGCTGCTGCTGCTGAGTCACTTACAATAGGACCTGGGTTTTACATCTCATTTGAAGGAAGGAGCACAAGGAGGTTAAGGGACTTGCTCAGGGACAGGGTCACACACAATGAGCCAGTGGCTGAGCTGGGATTGAACCAGGAACCTCCCGGTAACAAGAGCTTTTCTTTAACCACCTGACCACTAAGCCCCTTAAATCATATCTTGGCAGACAAACACTTTAATTAGACAACATAAAACCACATACAAGCAGATTTACAAGCAGGGCTGCAATCGCGTTCGCGCTCTCCCCTGATGTTATAGTCAAAGTTAAAAACACAGGTATTGAAAGCAATTAGCGATTATCTATATATCTCCAGCAGGTGGCTCTGTCAGACTGGGAATGAGATTTTGTTTTTTCTTTCGGAGCGTATAATGTTCTAGAAAGTACCAAAGTGTTTTATGTACATGTATTGTGAAGTGTTTCATCTTGAGAAGACAAAGTAACGAGTCAGCGGCACGTGTATCAAAGTTACAAAGTTGCTAATATTAAAGAAGACGAGGTTCAGCGGTACAGTTGTTTTTTTAAAACATAGTGTTTCAGTTCTGTACAGACGTTCTATGTCGTTATCCGTTATTGATTCAGCTTTATTTAGATGATTGCCTTTAAATTTCCCGTTCCTCTGAGATACGAATCTACCAGCTTTACATCTTTTTTTTTTTTTTTAACGTATTCTCATTTTGTTGATCATTAATGCACATTTCTGTACTGTGGGTGTTGTCGAGCGATTGAAAACGAGACATTTTGTGTTTGAATTGAAAGTGATGGTCTCGAGGAGTCGAACAGGTCACAATAAGCCTTCATCCATGTATCATGTAACCACATGTATGCTGTCTCTAACTGGAGGAGAGGGACCCTTGCCGTACTGCTCAGCCTAAAGAACCACACGAGTTGTTTGAAAGGGGGATTTATTTTGTAGAATAAACATCAAATTGGTTTCAGGGCATACAGTCCTCCAACGGCAACACAGCTCAGTAGTACAGCTGAGATCCATTACAACACTGCTGCAGATTCAAACTAAAAGAGGGTAATATACAAAATGGATGCCTTTGAGAACTTAACACTTTCAATGCCAACGTGTGGCTACTACTTTGTGAACATACAATTTCGCAAGAATCTAATGGCACTTTTAACGCTGTTATATATATATATACACACACAGACACACGGGCCCGCACACGTGGAGCCCAGAGCTGCTTAAATGTTAACGTTTGTGACAAATTAGAGATCTGGAAATCCCTCCCCCAACCTGTCATTGCATGAATGATATTAACTTAATACTATGAAAGAGATAAACCAAGATTGTCGTTCGCTTACGGCCATACCACCTTGAGAACGCCCGATCTCGTCTGATCTCGGAAGCTAAGCAAGGTCGGGCCTGGTTAGTACTTGGATGGGAGACCGCCTGGGAATACCAGGTGCTGTAAGCTTTTCTTTCTGCAGCTTGACAGGGGGTGCTATTTCCCTTGTTATTTATGTTACTAACCTGGAAGCTGTAAGTCTAAACATCGTTTTCTTTTTTGGGTTTTTTTTTTTGTCCCATTCCACACACGAACAAGTATTGTATCGGCCTTTACTGGTTTTGAAAACTGAGTTAGGACAGAAAGGGTTATCGTATTATATTCTAAGCCGAAACTACCAGTAGCGGTCCGATACAAACAAATGTGAACAGGGTTAAGACAAAAGTACTGACGAGTTTTGCTAGTTATGGTTAGTTTAATGAATTAAAAAAAGAAATAAAAGTTGATGAAGTACTTTTTATAGTAACAGAACGAGACATGTTTTAAAGCCACAAACTGCGTGTTTAGATTATTGTGCCAAACAAGAGAACAAAACGAGCATATCAACCAAGAACGGATTTAGTGACCCGTTCATTCGTTCGAGTTTATTTATATTATGTGTGACCTCAACAAATGTTTGACCAATGTTTTGCTTGCTTTCTTTTTGAAAGTCGTACATTTGTTACATTTTTTTTTATTTCGTTTACGCAGACGTGTATACAGACCCGTCGCTTCTTTTGCGGAACATCTCACATGCTGCTGCACGAATGACGTCGTCCTGTGTAAATCCTGGCATCTTGTCCTCCAATGATAAAGGCGCATGCAAATATATACCGAGAGGCATTACGGGAATGCAATTTATAAATACTTATACTGAAAACTGAAGGAACCCATTACACCCAACAGACTGGAAAGTGCGATATGATAACAATGAAAATGTTATATTAGGAAAAGAGTGTTTCTTTAAATTGCAGATGTAGGCACCGTTTCTTTGAAAAATGTCTCTTGTGGACGGGTGACGACTCGCAATGTGTACAACTCATACTTACCTGGCAGGGGAGATACCATGATCATGAAGGTGGTTCACCCAGGGCGAGGCTCGGCCATTGCACTCCGGCTGTGCTGACCCCTGCGAATTCCCCAAATGCGGGAATCTCGACTGCATAATTTCTGGTAGTGGGGGGACTGCGTTCGCGCTCTCCCCTGAAACTATGGTCAAAGACAGAAACAAACACGAACCCGTCGGAGGAAGGAACTCACTCACTCACTAGTTATTCAACAACTCTCCGGCAGGCGGCTTCGTCACACAGGGAGTCAGGTTTTCTTTAAAAGGAGCTCAATGTTTTTAGCTTTCTGACTGTCAAATAAATAGCTACGTGGTTCCTGCACATCTATTTCCATGTTTCGTTATTTTTTATTGACAAGACTAAAAGTAAAGACTCAGCAGTGTCTGTATCAAAGTTTTTATTTTTATTTTAAATAATTGGAAATCATTTTCGAGCTTATCAGTTTTATTTATTTAGTTGATGTTTTTTATTCAGATAAACTGTGCATCACAACTGCTGCTGCTGCTGCTGCTGCTGCAGAGTCACTTACAATAGGACCTGGGTTTTACATCTCATTTGAAGGAAGGAGCACAAGGAGGTTAAGGGACTTGCTCAGGGACAGGGTCACACACAATGAGCCAGTGGCTGAGCTGGGATTGAACCAGGAACCTCCCGGTAACAAGAGCTTTTCTTTAACCACCTGACCACTAAGCCCCTTAAAACATATCTTGGCAGACAAACACTTTAATTAGACAACATAAAACCACATACAAGCAGATTTACAAGCAGGGCTGCAATCGCGTTCGCGCTCTCCCCTGATGTTATAGTCAAAGTTAAAAACACAGGTATTGAAAGCAATTAGCGATTATCTATATATCTCCAGCAGGTGGCTCTGTCAGACTGGGAATGAGATTTTGTTTTTTCTTTCGGAGCGTATAATGTTCTAGAAAGTACCAAAGTGTTTTATGTACATGTATTGTGAAGTGTTTCATCTTGAGAAGACAAAGTAACGAGTCAGCGGCACGTGTATCAAAGTTACAAAGTTGCTAATATTAAAGAAGACGAGGTTCAGCGGTACAGTTGTTTTTTTAAAACATAGTGTTTCAGTTCTGTACAGACGTTCTATGTCGTTATCCGTTATTGATTCAGCTTTATTTAGATGATTGCCTTTAAATTTCCCGTTCCTCTGAGATACGAATCTACCAGCTTTACATCTTTTTTTTTTTTTTAACGTATTCTCATTTTGTTGATCATTAATGCACATTTCTGTACTGTGGGTGTTGTCGAGCGATTGAAAACGAGACATTTTGTGTTTGAATTGAAAGTGATGGTCTCGAGGAGTCGAACAGGTCACAATAAGCCTTCATCCATGTATCATGTAACCACATGTATGCTGTCTCTAACTGGAGGAGAGGGACCCTTGCCGTACTGCTCAGCCTAAAGAACCACACGAGTTGTTTGAAAGGGGGATTTATTTTGTAGAATAAACATCAAATTGGTTTCAGGGCATACAGTCCTCCAACGGCAACACAGCTCAGTAGTACAGCTGAGATCCATTACAACACTGCTGCAGATTCAAACTAAAAGAGGGTAATATACAAAATGGATGCCTTTGAGAACTTAACACTTTCAATGCCAACGTGTGGCTACTACTTTGTGAACATACAATTTCGCAAGAATCTAATGGCACTTTTAACGCTGTTATATATATATATACACACACAGACACACGGGCCCGCACACGTGGAGCCCAGAGCTGCTTAAATGTTAACGTTTGTGACAAATTAGAGATCTGGAAATCCCTCCCCCAACCTGTCATTGCATGAATGATATTAACTTAATACTATGAAAGAGATAAACCAAGATTGTCGTTCGCTTACGGCCATACCACCTTGAGAACGCCCGATCTCGTCTGATCTCGGAAGCTAAGCAAGGTCGGGCCTGGTTAGTACTTGGATGGGAGACCGCCTGGGAATACCAGGTGCTGTAAGCTTTTCTTTCTGCAGCTTGACAGGGGGTGCTATTTCCCTTGTTATTTATGTTACTAACCTGGAAGCTGTAAGTCTAAACATCGTTTTCTTTTTTGGGTTTTTTTTTTGTCCCATTCCACACACGAACAAGTATTGTATCGGCCTTTACTGGTTTTGAAAACTGAGTTAGGACAGAAAGGGTTATCGTATTATATTCTAAGCCGAAACTACCAGTAGCGGTCCGATACAAACAAATGTGAACAGGGTTAAGACAAAAGTACTGACGAGTTTTGCTAGTTATGGTTAGTTTAATGAATTAAAAAAAGAAATAAAAGTTGATGAAGTACTTTTTATAGTAACAGAACGAGACATGTTTTAAAGCCACAAACTGCGTGTTTAGATTATTGTGCCAAACAAGAGAACAAAACGAGCATATCAACCAAGAACGGATTTAGTGACCCGTTCATTCGTTCGAGTTTATTTATATTATGTGTGACCTCAACAAATGTTTGACCAATGTTTTGCTTGCTTTCTTTTTGAAAGTCGTACATTTGTTACATTTTTTTTTATTTCGTTTACGCAGACGTGTATACAGACCCGTCGCTTCTTTTGCGGAACATCTCACATGCTGCTGCACGAATGACGTCGTCCTGTGTAAATCCTGGCATCTTGTCCTCCAATGATAAAGGCGCATGCAAATATATACCGAGAGGCATTACGGGAATGCAATTTATAAATACTTATACTGAAAACTGAAGGAACCCATTACACCCAACAGACTGGAAAGTGCGATATGATAACAATGAAAATGTTATATTAGGAAAAGAGTGTTTCTTTAAATTGCAGATGTAGGCACCGTTTCTTTGAAAAATGTCTCTTGTGGACGGGTGACGACTCGCAATGTGTACAGCTCATACTTACCTGGCAGGGGAGATACCATGATCATGAAGGTGGTTCACCCAGGGCGAGGCTCGGCCATTGCACTCCGGCTGTGCTGACCCCTGCGAATTCCCCAAATGCGGGAATCTCGACTGCATAATTTCTGGTAGTGGGGGACTGCGTTCGCGCTCTCCCCTGAAACTATGGTCAAAGACAGAAACAAACACGAACCCGTCGGAGGAAGGAACTCACTCACTCACTAGTTATTCAACAACTCTCCGGCAGGCGGCTTCGTCACACAGGGAGTCAGGTTTTCTTTAAAAGGAGCTCAATGTTTTTAGCTTTCTGACTGTCAAATAAATAGCTACGTGGTTCCTGCACATCTATTTCCATGTTTCGTTATTTTTTATTGACAAGACTAAAAGTAAAGACTCAGCAGTGTCTGTATCAAAGTTTTTATTTTTATTTTAAATAATTGGAAATCATTTTCGAGCTTATCAGTTTTATTTATTTAGTTGATGTTTTTTATTCAAAGCAACTTACAGATAAACTGTGCATCACAACTGCTGCTGCTGCTGCTGCTGCTGCTGCTGAGTCACTTACAATAGGACCTGGGTTTTACATCTCATTTGAAGGAAGGAGCACAAGGAGGTTAAGGGACTTGCTCAGGGACAGGGTCACACACAATGAGCCAGTGGCTGAGCTGGGATTGAACCAGGAACCTCCCGGTAACAAGAGCTTTTCTTTAACCACCTGACCACTAAGCCCCTTAAATCATATCTTGGCAGACAAACACTTTAATTAGACAACATAAAACCACATACAAGCAGATTTACAAGCAGGGCTGCAATCGCGTTCGCGCTCTCCCCTGATGTTATAGTCAAAGTTAAAAACACAGGTATTGAAAGCAATTAGCGATTATCTATATATCTCCAGCAGGTGGCTCTGTCAGACTGGGAATGAGATTTTGTTTTTTCTTTCGGAGCGTATAATGTTCTAGAAAGTACCAAGTGTTTTATGTACATGTATTGTGAAGTGTTTCATCTTGAGAAGACAAAGTAACGAGTCAGCGGCACGTGTATCAAAGTTACAAAGTTGCTAATATTAAAGAAGACGAGGTTCAGCGGTACAGTTGTTTTTTTAAACATAGTGTTTCAGTTCTGTACAGACGTTCTATGTCGTTATCCGTTATTGATTCAGCTTTATTTAGATGATTGCCTTTAAATTTCCCGTTCCTCTGAGATACGAATCTACCAGCTTTACATCTTTTTTTTTTTTTTAACGTATTCTCATTTTGTTGATCATTAATGCACATTTCTGTACTGTGGGTGTTGTCGAGCGATTGAAAACGAGACATTTTGTGTTTGAATTGAAAGTGATGGTCATCGAGGAGTCGAACAGGTCACAATAAGCCTTCATCCATGTATCATGTAACCACATGTATGCTGTCTCTAACTGGAGGAGAGGGACCCTTGCCGTACTGCTCAGCCTAAAGACCACACGAGTTGTTTGAAAGGGGGATTTATTTTGTAGAATAAACATCAAATTGGTTTCAGGGCATACAGTCCTCCAACGGCAACACAGCTCAGTAGTACAGCTGAGATCCATTACAACACTGCTGCAGATTCAAACTAAGAGGGTAATATACAAAATGGATGCCTTGAGAACTTAACACTTTCAATGCCAACGTGTGGCTACTACTTTGTGAACATACAATTTCGCAAGAATCTAATGGCACTTTTAACGCTGTTATATATATATATACACACACAGACACACGGGCCCGCACACGTGAGAAGCCCAGAGCTGCTTAAATGTTAACGTTTGTGACAAATTAGAGATCTGGAAATCCCTCCCCCAACCTGTCATTGCAATGAATGATATTAACTTAATACTATGAAAGAGATAAACCAAGATTGTCGTTCGCTTACGGGCCATACCCACCTTGAGAACGCCCGATCTCGTCTGATCTCGGAAGCTAAGCAAGGTCGGGCCTGGTTAGTACTTGGATGGGAGACCGCCTGGAATACCAGGTGCTGTAAGCTTTTCTTTCTGCAGCTTGACAGGGGGCTGCTATTTCCCTTGTTATTTATGTTACTAACCTGGAAGCTGTAAGTCTAAACATCGTTTTCTTTTTTGGGTTTTTTTTTTGTCCCATTCCACACACGAACAAGTATTGTATCGGCCTTTACTGGTTTTGAAACTGAGTTAGGACAGAAAGGGTTATCGTATTATATTCTAAGCCGGAAACTACCAGTAGCGGTCCGATACAAACAAATGTGAACAGGGTTAAGACAAAAGTACTGACGAGTTTTGCTAGTTATGGTTAGTTTAATGAATTAAAAAAGAAATAAAAGTTGATGAAGTACTTTTTATAGTAACAGAACGAGACATGTTTTAAAGCACAACTGGGCGTGTTTAGATTATTGTGCCAAACAAGAGAACAAAACGAGCATATCAACCAAGAACGGATTTAGTGACCCGTTCATTCGTTCGAGTTTATTTATATTATGTGTGACCTCAACAAATGTTTGACCAATGTTTTGCCTTGCTTTCTTTTTGAAAGTCGTACATTTTGTTACATTTTTTTTTATTTCGTTTACGCAGGACGTGTATACAGACCCGTCGCTTCTTTTGCGGAACATCTCACATGCTGCTTGCACGAATGACGTCGTCCTGTGTAAATCCTGGCATCTTGTCCTCCAATGATAAAGGCGCATGCAAATATATAC
>NW_026707333.1:7500-10000 GCF_902713425.1 Acipenser ruthenus
GAACCCAAGCCGGGGCAGTGGGAGCCAGCCCGGGGAGGCTGGAGCTGTCCCCGGGGTCCTGGAACCCTGCCCGGGCAAGTGGGAGCCAGCCCGGGGAGGCTGGAGCTGTCCCCGGGGTCCTGGAACCCTGCCCGGGCAAGTGGGAGCCAGCCCGGGGAGGCTGGAGCTGTCCCCGTGGTCCTGGAACCCTGCCCGGGCAAGTGGGAGCAGAGGCCTGGGTGGTGGGAGGCGGGAGCAGAGGCCTGGGCGGCGGGAGCTGTCCCCGGGGCCGTGGAACCCTGCCCGGGCAAGTGGGAGCCAGCCCAGGGAGGCTGGAGCTGTCCCCGGGGCTGTGGAACCCAAGCCGGGGCAGTGGGAGCAGAGGCCTGGGTGGTGGGAGCCAGCCCGGGGCCGTGGAACCCTGCCCGGGCAAGTGGGAGCCAGCCCAGGGAGGCTGGAGCTGTCCCCGGGGCTGTGGAACCCAAGCCGGGGCCGTGGAACCCAAGCCGGGGCAGTGGGAGCAGAGGCCTGGGTGGTGGGAGCCAGCCCGGGGCCGTGGAACCCAAGCTGGGGCAGTGGGAGCAGAGGCATGGGTGGTGGGAGGCGGGAACTGTCCCCGGGGCAGTGGAACCCAAGCCGGGGCCGTGGAACCCAAGCCGGGGCAGTGGGAGCAGAGGCCTGGGTGGTGTGAGACGGGAGCTGTCCCCGGGGCCGTGGAACCCAAGCCGGGGCAGTGGGAGCAGAGGCCTGGGTGGTGGGACCCAGCCCGGGGCCGTGGAACCCAAGCCGGGGCAAAGGCTGGAGCTGTCCCCGGGGCCGTGGAACCCAAGCCGGGGCAGTGGGAGCAGAGGCCTGGGTGGTGGGAGCCAGCCCGGGGCCGTGGAACCCAAGCCGGGGCAAAGGCTGGAGCTGTCCCCGGGGCCGTGGAACCCAAGCCGGGGCAGTGGGAGCAGAGGCCTGGGTGGTGGGAGCCAGCCCGGGGCCGTGGAACCCAAGCCGGGGCAAAGGCTGGAGCTGTCCCCGGGGCCGTGGAACCCAAGCCGGGGTGGTGGGAGGCGGGGGCTGTCCCCGGGGCCGTGGAACCCTGCCCGGGGCGGTGGAACCCAAGCCGGGGCAGTGGGAGCAGAGGCCTGGGTGGTGGGAGCCAGCCCGGGGCCGTGGAACCCAAGCTGGGGCAGTGGGAGCAGAGGCCTGGGTGGTGGGAGGCGGGAACTGTCCCCGGGGCTGTGGAACCCAAGCCGGGGCCGTGGAACCCAAGCCGGGGCAGTGGGAGCAGAGGCCTGGGTGGTGGGAGCCAGCCCGGGGCCGTGGAACCCTGCCCGGGGCAAGTGCGAGCCATAGCCTGGGTCCCCATTCAGTAACATGACCATAGGCACAGTTAGCTGACATGACCAGAGGCGGAATTAGCTGACATGACCATAGGCGGAATTAGCCTACATGACCAGAGGCACAGTTAGCTGACATGACCATAGGCACAGTTAGCTGACATGACCAGAGGCGGAATTAGCTGACATGACCAGAGGCGGAATTAGCTGACATGACCAGAGGCGGAATTAGCTGACATGACCATGGGCAGAAGTAGCTGACATGACCATGGGCAGAAGTAGCTGACATGACCATGGGCAGAAGTAGCTGACATGACCATGGGCAGAAGTAGCTGACATGACCATAGGCACAGTTAGCTGACATGACCATAGGCAGAAGTAGCTGACATGACCATAGGCAGAAGTAGCTGACATGACCATAGGCAGAAGTAGCTGACATGACCATGGGCAGAAGTAGCTGACATGACCATGGGCAGAAGTAGCTGACATGACCATGGGCAGAAGTAGCTGACATGACCATAGGCACAGTTAGCTGACATGACCATAGGCAGAAGTAGCTGACATGACCATAGGCAGAAGTAGCTGACATGACCATAGGCAGAAGTAGCTGACATGACCATGGGCAGAAGTAGCTGACATGACCATAGGCACAGTTAGCTGACATGACCATAGGCACAGTTAGCTGACATGACCATAGGCGGAGTTAGCTGACATGACCATAGGCACAGTTAGCTGACATGACCATAGGCACAGTTAGCTGACATGACCATAGGCAGAAGTAGCTGACATGACCATAGGCAGAAGTAGCTGACATGACCATGGGCAGAAGTAGCTGACATGACCATAGGCGGAGTTAGCTGACATGACCATAGGCACAGTTAGCTGACATGACCATAGGCACAGTTAGCTGACATGACCATAGGCGGAGTTAGCTGACATGACCAGAGGCGGAATTAGCTAATATGACCATAGGCGGAATTAGCTGACATGACCAGAGGCAGAATTAGCCTACATGACCATGGGCAGAAGTAGCTGACATGACCAGAGCTCCAATTAAAAGTTACCTTCTTCTGAAGGGACAGATTTGCTATGTGTTACGGAGCGAGAGTTCCAGGAGGTCCCTGTGAACTCGTGGCTTCCTCCCTTAATGCAACTAGATGGCAGATACACTGGGGAGGTAGGTGCATATTACTAGG
>NW_026707333.1:27500-29045 GCF_902713425.1 Acipenser ruthenus
ATCTCCCCCTCCGAGCGCCTGCCCTCCAGATGCTTGGCAAAAACTCTGGTCGCTCGGTTCTCGACTGTTTTCCCGGCCCCCCTTCGGCGACCCAGCTCGTCGGGCTGGCGTCGGAGCGGCTGAGACCAAACGTTTAAGAGACTACTCTTGGCGGTGGATCACTTGGCTCGTGCGTCGATGAAGAACGCAGCTAGCTGCGAGAATTAATGTGAATTGCAGGACACATTGATCATCGACACTTCGAACGCACCTTGCGGCCCCGGGTTCGCTCCCGGGGCTACGTCTGTCTGAGGGTCGTTTTGACATCAATCGCCCGCCCGTGGGCGCGGGGTCTCGGTGCTCCGCTCTCGCGGTCTGGCGCGGCTGGGGCCGTCGCAGGGGACGCTCGGCGCTCCCCTTCGTCCCCCTAAAATCAGACCCCGGAGGTTAACCTGCCAAGGGAGAAGTTCGGCGCGCGCGCGCTCGGCTGCCCGGGGACCCGGTTGGGGCGGCGGCGGCATAAGTGGAGCGCTCCGTGCGGCTGTCGGTGGAGACGTGCGACCCAGCCCTCTCGGGACGCTCTGCCACGCTCCGCCGCCTCGACGTTCGGTCTCCTTTGTCCGCGCGCGCGCGCCGTTCCCCTGAACTCTCCCTTCGGGCCTCTGGAACTCTTTCTCGGGTCCGCCGAGAAGGCCGGACCTCGCGTACGTGCGCCCTCTCCCTGTCTCTCTCCCTCTCTCCCTCTCTCCCTCTCTCCGTTCCCTCCCCGGAGGGCTTGGGGCTTGGGGCTTGGGGCTTGGGGCTTGGGGCTTGGGGCTTGGAACCGGGGCGCTCGTGCGCGCGGGCAGCCTCCGAATACGACCTCAGATCAGGCGAGACGACCCGCTGAATTTAAGCATATTACTAAGCGGAGGAAAAGAAACTAACCAGGATTCCCTCAGTAACGGCGAGTGAACAGGGAAGAGCCCAGCGCCGAATCCCCGCCCCTGGCCGGGCGCGGGAAATGTGGCGTACAGAAGACCCGTATCCCCGCCGGCGCCGATCGGAGGCCCAAGTCCTTGTGACGGAGGCTCCATCCCGCGGACGGTGTGAGGCCGGTGGCGGCCTCCGTCGCGCCCGGGCCGGGTCTTCTTGGAGTCGGGTTGTTTGCGAATGCAGCCCAAAGACGGGTGGTAAACTCCATCTAAGGCTAAATACCGGCACGAGACCGATAGCCAACAAGTACCGTGAGGGAAAGTTGAAAAGAACTTTGAAGAGAGAGTTCAAGAGGGCGTGAAACCGTCAAGAGGTAAACGGGTGGGGTCCGCGCAGACCGCCCGGAGGGTTCAACCCGGCGAGGGTCGGCCGTCCCGGGTTGGCGGATTCTTCCCCCCCCCCCGTTCGCGGGGGAGGGGGGGACCGCCTCCCGTTCGAGCCACCGTCCCCCGTCGGGCGCACTCCCTCCGCGGCGGCGCGCCGCGACCGGCTCCGGATCGGCTTGAAGCGGCCCGGGGCGGAAGGTGGCTCCGGCTCACCCCCGGAGCGTTACATCCCCCCGCCGCGACGCGCCGCTTTCCGGGGCCGAGG
>NW_026707334.1:0-28975 GCF_902713425.1 Acipenser ruthenus
AATACCCTCTACAACGCCACCCTTACTCATATTCATTGACACAGTTGCCCCGCTTACAACCAGAACCATCAAGAAAGATCGAAACTGCCCATGGTACACCCATTGAACTTCGAGTGCTTAAATCTGCCTGCCGCAAGCTCGAGCGCAAGTGGAGGTCGTCTGGACTAACGGTTCACAGAGAGATCTGGACCGACCATCTCGCGAGCTACAAGCGTGCGCTTGCCACGGCCAAGGTGAAATACTTCTCTGAAATCATAACTATGGGACACAGTAAACCCAATCAATTACTGCCACATGCCCCCCTTGGACCTACTGGCCGACTAACCTTGTCCGGCTCTGTGCTTCTGATCTTGCTCCCTCCATTATGGACACTCTCAACTTGTCCCTGGGACTCTGGCTCGGTTCCTGCTGCCCTCGAGTTTGCCAGAGTTACGCCGGTACTCAAAAAATCCTCCCTTGACACGACTGACTTATCTAATTTCCGTCCCATCTCCAATCTCCCTTTTCTCTCAAAAACTCCGAAAGAGCTGTAGCCAGTCAGCTGATGAAACATGCTTGAATCTCTACAGTCCTGGTTTCCAGCTGCCTTCACAGTACTGAAACTGCTCTGCTCCGGATTGTGAATGATCTCCTGCTCAATGCTGATGCTGGTGCTCCCTCTGTGCTTGTCCTCCTTGACCTAACAGCTGCTTTTGACACCATAGATCATGGTATTCTTCCTGACCACCTTCAGAAGTATGCTGGGATCTCTGGAACCTGTCTCTCCTGGATGTCTTCTTACCTATCCGGATGCATGCAGTCTGTTTTCTATGCTGGACGAGCTGGTGTTGCAAACCCCAGTCACTTGTGGTGTCCCCCAAGGATCTGTTCTTGGGCCCCGTCTCTTCAATATCTACATGCTTCCCTTGGGTCACCTCATCCGCCAACATAGCCTTATGTTTGACTCCTATGCTGACGACACCCAGTCCTACTTAAACCTCGACCCTGGTAGCCCCTCTGCCATGGTCCGTCTCTCGGCTTGCATTCAAGACATCGAGGCATGGGTGTCTGCCAGTTTTCTTCAGCTGAACACTAGCAAATCTGAACTCTTTCTAGTAGGATCTAAAACTAAACTTAAGAATCAAAATATAGCTGCCCTGAACCTTGGAAACTGTCTGCTGCTGCCTTCCCCCACAGTGCGGAGCCTTGGTGTACTTCTTGACAGCAACCTCCTCCTTTGATGCCCACACCTACTCCATGGTCAAATCTTCCTTCTACCATCTTCGAAACATCTCCAAAGTCTTTCCCTACCTTTCCCTCCCCTATGCGGAGATACTCTGTCATGCATTTGTCTCCTCTCGACTCGACTACTGCAACTCTCTATATGGTGATCTCCCGGCACGCACCATAAACCGACTGCAGCTAGTCCAGAATGCCGCTGCCAGGATTCTTACCAGATGTAAAAAATCTGATCACATCACCCCCCCGTGCACAGCTGCACTGGCTACCTGTAAAGTTCAGGATTATTTTTAAAACTCTCCTGCTCACCTACAATGCCCTTCATCACACAGGTCCCGAGTACCTCCTCAACCTGCTGACCCGCTATGTCCCCTGCCTGCAAGCTGAGGTCCTCTGACTCTGGCCTGCTTGTTATCCCCAAGCAAAAGTGCACCACACTTGGAGAACGCTCGTTTAGCTTCATGGCTCCGACTCTCTCCTAGCTTTTGGTGCGTGATGCTCCCACCGTCGCTCCCTTTAAATCAATTCTCAAGACCCACCTGTTCCTCTTGCTTTCCATGCTCTTTAAGCCTGATATCTGCTATTAGCTGTTGTGTTGCTGCTACTATTTCATGTATTATGCACTATCCACTGTATTTAATGTACTATTTAATGTATTATGCTACTATCATGTATTATGCATTTCTCTGTATTTAAAGTATTATGTATTTTCTTGTTGTTACTGCATCTTGTAAAGCGCTTTGTGAACTTGCTGGTAATAGGCTTGTAGATTAACCAATGAATGTATCAGGCACATACTATAGATTTCCTGCCTGAAAACCTCACAAGCTTTATATAGAGGTACTACCATTATATTTCCCACCTGTGGGAATTTATGGTTGTGGTTTGTTAAAATATATATATATATACAGTATATATATATATATATATATATATATATATATATATATTACAATATTTCACACAGTGCCACCTCAAGAATAATAATCATAATAGAGGTAGCACTGAATAGTCGACAAGTTGAATAGTAAAGTGACAGTCCGACCTCTGAAACTGGTAGAAGACTAATCGCATGTCACATGCTTATGAAGTGATTGTGAAGTGTGTGGTTTCAATCCATTACATAGAAATGACATTTTAGAACATTAATCAAAACGTTTTTAAATATCCTAATCAGTTTTAAAATGTAGTACATAAACAGCAAAGTGTTACACAACAGTATGTTCACAGATAGAGCACCAGACCTTCTGAATAGATGACTTGTCTTTTAGTTAATAAGTGACTTATTTGACTATTATATCTTAACTATTCATCAAACTAGCACTTGTTCTAGCCCAAAGTCATAAAAGTAAGCCTGAATTATGCTATACACACTGTCAAGCAAAGCATTGTTAGTCAGATGCTAGATTCAGTAGTCACCTATCTGTGATGTAAACATGGAATTGTTGCAGCATAGATCCATCACAAAACGTGTGATGCATATTTACCTCCATTTATTGAGGTACACTTTCCTCAGAAAAAAGCCTTAAGAAAACAAACGGTTAGTTGTTGGCTTACAATGTATTATGCATTTAGAGCTTTAGGTTAAGTACCAGCTTCTTATGGAGAGCCGAGTAATAAAACATGTTCTGCTTGTACCAGTTCCGCGTCTTTCTCAATTAAAATCTACTCGCCCTCTTTTGCTTACAAAAGGCATTGGAAGATATGAGTCAGTACATACAGTCAGTGCCCCTTCTTTCATTTTCACCTGTTTTGTTTGTGTGACACTCAGAACCCTTTCTTTAAAGTTTCTTTTGAGTCCAAAGAAATACTAATCATGTCTTTCATTACTATTTATACTGGCAGCATATTATATTTAAAATGGCTTTTGTTCGACAGTGCATTCTCGGGCAATTAGGCAAATGTGATAGGGATATCTTGAGTTACACTCCCTGGAAACGATGACAGCATAAAGAAAAGGCATTCTTGAGATAACACAAGCTCTGCAGCGTTGGAACAGCAGCCAGCATAGAGCGTTTCCATGGCAACACTACCAGGAACTGGTAGAATATTCTCTAAGGAGAGAGAAGTTAAAATGATGTGTAAGTGCTGCAGTATAAAAAAAACAAGTGAGTACTACATCTTAAATAGAACATTGTTAAATAAAATAAAATAAAAAGATGCTTGTTTATATAATGTCTTCAACATAGGGTTGCCAACTTTCCATTTTTTCAAAACTGGACATCACCAACCCACCCCCCCCCCCCCCCCCCACACACACACACCCCCACACACACACACACCCACACACACACCCCCACACACCCACACACACACGCACACATCCAACCAACCACCCACCCACGCACACACATACAAATTGAACATTATAATTATATTTAAAGTATGCTGACCTTTTATTTATTGATTCTCCACTTCTTAAAGTTGTACTTCTCTTCCTTTCTTCTTGCCGTCACATAAAAAAATCTGAAAATTCGTCACAGTTGATTTTGTAATTACCATTGTAACTTGGAGCCGATTCCTTTCATCAGTCCATAAGTTCTGCATAACACTGAAAATGTGTTCCACAAATGCATTGCTGGATGGTATAGCAAGCATATGCTGAGCAATCAAAAGTAAATTAGGCGCGTCACAACACTTAAAGAATTCTACCCACATATCAGACATTGGTTTGACTGGGATGTTCTGTTGCTGCTGGCTTGTTGATGGAGCATCATTGCACACTGTCACATTTTTCAAAGCTGGGAGCAGCTCATTCAGTGTCACGTTTCTGTGAATAGTTCATCTCCGTTCAGTTTAATGTCCAGCTTTTCAATCAAAGCAAGACGTTTGTCAAACTCAAGAGGTTTGTCCAGATCGAGTGGTGCACACATGTTCAGAGAGTTTCCTCCGAAATCAAACAGATTGAGTGGTGCACACAACGTGTTCAGAGAGTTTCCTCCGAAATCGAAGCACTTTTCTAGGTACTGGATATACGTGTGGAAGCCTGTCGGGCATCTCCAGTCAATTTGTTCTGCTTGTTAAGTGGTTTTCTTCAAGCATAATCAGATT
The DNA here is from genome assembly GCF_902713425.1 of Acipenser ruthenus. Lineage (NCBI taxonomy): Eukaryota > Metazoa > Chordata > Actinopteri > Acipenseriformes > Acipenseridae > Acipenser > Acipenser ruthenus. The sequence goes on from NW_026707334.1 coordinate 4,270, forward strand.
GGTCTCACTAGCTTGGTTCACATGCAGTTTAGAAACTTCAAATTCCCTCTCCATTATTGGGAGAATATGAGCACAAATTGTCTAAAGACTGGGGGACATGTGTCAAGATCGACGACGCAGGGCTAAATTGTCGGAGTGTAAAGTAACGCTCTGCCACGGCACAAATATTACCCCATCCCGAATTTATTAACTGGCCCAAAATTAATGAGGCTGCCAATAAATGCTTAAATGAGCTGCGCCAGTGCTCAAAATGGGCCATCGGTAGCAGAGATTAACAGATTAATCGGAAAAATAGCACCTCTTCAATTGAACCATAGAGAGGCAGAGATGACAATTCAAAATGGACTAACCTGTGAAGGGAAATAATTCAAAGGACAACATTTGTTTCACAAGATAAGCAATATGTTTTGAAAAAAAAAACTGTTGGTTCCACAGATTTCTTCAAAGAGACAAATGTGGGGCTTAATATTAGCTTTCTGAAAGACTTACAAAACGAAGTTCCAGAAAGTTACAAAAATTCCCAGGATGGATAAGCATCACCTGAAGAATTTGTTAAACCTGAATAATAATAAAAAAACAACATTCAACTGCAGAGAGCCTTGCACTGGTAAATTCAGATCCAGGTTATTATTATTATTATTATTATTATTATTATTATTATTATTATTATTATTATTATTATTATTATTAATAATAATAATAATAATAATAATAATAATAATAATAATAATAATAATAATAAATACTATTGTGTAGCGGATGATGTGGGTGTTTTGTAGATGTACTATGTATTTGTGGTTGTGTGGTCCAGTGGTTAAAGAAAAAAGCTTGTTACCAGGAGGTCCCCGGTTCAAAACCCAGCTGACTCACTGTGTGACCCTGTCACAAGGCTGGCTGGTAGTGACACGTCAGACCCGGAAGAAAACACACAGACAGACGGTGGTGATGAGTGAAACTGAGTGCAATGGCTGCACTCAGCGTTTAATAACCAATAAATAAAAAGGTTGAACAAACAGAAAACAGGACACGGCACTTGCGGCCAAAATAAACAGGTAAACAAAACGAACTAACACACAAAACAAGTGGACGAACGTTAACAAGTACCGTGCTGGCACTTCCAGCACGCTGTAGCAGTTGTTATCTAAATTCTAGCTTTTATTTCTCCTTCTCTCTCACCCGTTCTCCACTCACGAACACCCAACCCCGAGTGAGTGAAAACATGCTGCTTTTACAACTGCACGTGAATTAATTAAAGTGCACTCCCATGACCACACATTACATTTTAATCAGCACGTGAAGTGATTTGTGCCATCCTCGTGCCTAAATACAAATCTACATTATTAAATACACGTGAAACACAGACCCATTTATATCCCGTGTACCATCTCTATACACCAACATTTACACACAACACGTAACATACAACATATAACACAAACTACGCACAAGGGCGTGGCCACATTGCCACATATACCCCCCCTTGTGCGCAGCACACATGGCCTCAATGGCCACCTCCCCCCTTAAAAACCCAGCAGTCCAGGACAAAGTCTCGGGCTGGGAAGGGAGGCTTCAGTGGGCCCATGGCTGGCAATGCTGTCAGCACCCCTGCCGGTAGTGGCACGGCTGAAAGCATGCTGGTCCACTCCTGCAGCAAAATTCCTGCGGGGGATGCTGGTCTCCTGACCTCTCCCCCTTTCTTCGTAGCCGGTAGCTCCCTCCTGTGGGGCTCCGGCCACAAGAACTCCTGCAGCGAAACTGCTGCTGGGGAAAGTGGTCTCCTGACCTCTCCCCCTGTCTTTGTAGCCGGTAGCTCCCCTTTCTTGGGCTCCGGCCACCGTACTCCCTGTGGTGGAGGTGCGGGAAGCAGAGACAGCTCCTGCTGTTCTGCTCCTGGCAGTGGCGGAGGCAGAGGCAGCTCCTGCTCCTCTGCTCCTAGTGGTGGAAGCGGTGGAGGTGGGAGCAGCGTGTAGTCTCCTGACGATGGAGGTGGGAGCAGCGTGTAGTCTCCTGACATTGCAGGGGACTGGTGCGGCTCTGCCTCTCTTGCAGGGGACTGGTGCGGCTCTGCCTCTCTTGCAGGGGACTGGTGCGGGTCTCCCTCTCTTGCAGGGGACTGTGGTGGAGGCAGTGGCGATGGGGCTGATGCTGGCCACTCAGAGGGAGGCTGTGGCGGTGCTGGCTCCCTCTGCTGTGGCGGCTGGGCTGGTGTGTGCCATGCTCTCTTCAGCAGCATAAATAGAGGCTGCTGGGGGACACCAGCATCCTGCCCTTCTCCCCCCCCCCAGAAAAATTCAGGGGGTTGAGCCTGTAACTCCTCCCCTTCTGGCTCTCGGGATGGCAGCGATGGCTCTTCCCCCTCTAGCTCTCGGGACGGCAGCAGCAGGTGAACCAACAGGCATGCTTCCTCTGCTGGTGGACACGGGGACAGCAGGCATTCTTCCTCTGCTGGTGGACATGGGGACAGCAGGCATTCTCCCTCTGCTGGTGGACATGGGGACAGCAGGCATTCTTCCTCTGCTGGTGGAGGTGGAACCAGCAGGCATTCTCCCTCTGCTGGCAGCTTGGGTCCTAGGGCTGTGGAAGCCCTGACTTCCCTCTCTTCGGGCTGTGGACGCACCGACTCCTCCCTTTTGGGCTGTGGACGCACCGACTCCTCCCTTTTGGGCTGTGGATGCACCGACTCCCCCCTCTTGGGCTGTGGACGTTCGGGCTCCCCCCACTCAGGCGTAGGACGTTCGGGCTCCTCCCACTCAGGCGTAGGACGTTCGGACTCCTCCCACTCAGGCGTAGGACGTTCGGGCTCCTCCCACTCAGGCGTAGGATGTTCGGGCTCCTCCCCCATCTCTAGGAAGGTGCAGCTGGCCATGAATCCTCCTGCTGGAGACCTGGGCTGCTGTCCCACTTATAGCTGCCTCCAGGTAGCTGAGGACCAACTCCACACCTTCCTCCCAGGTGCTTAGGGTGTGTTCCCTCCCATAGGCCTCCCATCGCTCCCTGTCTATCAGCCACAGGATCCGGGTGGCTATGGGCATAGACTGGGCCTCCAGCCCAGCATTGTCCAGGATCCAGTCCCGTAGTTTCCTGGCGTCTTCTGCCCTTTTATTTCTCCTTCTCTCTCACCCGTTCTCCACTCACGAACACCCAACCCCCGAGTGAGTGCTTTTATGCAGTTGTACCGAGACTCGATTGCTAGTCAATCATTCAATTGGAATCTCGGTACAACTGCACGTGAATTAATTAAAGTGCACTCCCGTGACCACACATTACATTTTAACCAGCACGTGAAGTAATTTGTGCCATCCTCGTGCCTAAATACAAATCTACATTATTAAATACACGTGAAACACAGACCCATTTATATCCCGTGTACCATCTCTATACACCAACATTTACACGCAACACGTAACATACAACATATAACACAAACTACGCACAAGGGCGTGGCCACATTGCCACAGACCCTGAGGAAGTCACTTGTGCTCCGTCTTTAGGGTGAGATGTTGTAAGTAACTCCTCAGCTGATGCACAGTTCACACACCCTAGTCTCTGTAAGGTGCCTGCTAAATAAATAAATAATAACACATTTATTTTAGCTCTGTTCTTAGACTACCTTAAGGATCAGGATTGACAAAGCTAACCTGTGGGGAACCTTAATAATATATTATGTATGATCAAAAATGTTTAGTAAAACATGCATGGATCATGCAAAGCACTCTCTAATGGGATGTGGCTATTTGTTTTTGGCAATATACAGACAAAAGATTCTCCCCATGGTTTAACAGCACAACACGTATGAGCAAACGCAAGTGTTGCAAACTAGAACGTACATGGAGAGCTACTAGACTTCAGGTCCATTATTTAATTTGGAAAGATACTATTTTGAAATATAGGGCTGCTGCACTATCCTCAGCAAGATCAGCATATTATTCAAATCTCAACAAGAATAATCTGAAATTTCTATTTCAGTCTATAGCTAAGTTAACTAATCCTCCAGAGTCTGTCCAATCAAACACTATATCATCGGTAAGTTGTAATGACTTCATGAATCACTTTAACAAAAAAGTTACTGACATTAGGGATCAGATATTCAACAGCGTATCAAATTTAGATGTGTCATCAAATGGTGCTACTTTTACCATCGGTCGCACGACACCAATCCACATTAATGAGCATTTTTCTTGGATTAGTCAAATGGATCTGGCTAATACAGTTAAGAAGATGAAATGCACTGCATGTGCGTTAGATCCTGTCCCTACTCCACTTTTTAAAGAAGTATTCTCCACAATAAATACCACGGCATTAAATATTGTTAATGGCTTCCTTTTATCAGGTATTGTTCCTAACTCTTTCAAAACTGCAATAGTAAAACCACTGCTCAAGAGATCTACCTTAGATCACAATTTTCCATTTCTGTCTACAGTTTTAGAAAGAGTAGTTGCCAAGCAACTTAAGAAATGTCTTGCATTTTATAACATACAGTATATGAGAAATTTCAGTCTGGGTTTTGGTCTTATCATAGCACCGAGACAGCACTTATTAGAGTGGTTAATGATGTGTTAACCTCTGACACGGGCACACCATTTGGTTCTTATAAGGGTGGTTAATGATGTGTTTCCTCTGACACGGGCACACCTTCGGTTCTTATTAGAGTGGTTAATGATGTGTTATCCTCTGACACAGGCACACCTTCGGTTCTTATTAGAGTGGTTAATGATGTGTTATCCTCTGACACGGGCACACCTTCGGTTCTTATTAGAGTGGTTAATGATGTGTTCTCCTCTGACACGGGCACACCTTCGGTTCTTATTAGAGTGGTTAATGATGTGCTGTTCTCCTCTGACACGGGCACATCTTTGGTTCTTATTAGAGTTCTCCCCTGACACGGGCACACCTTCGGTTCTTATTAGAGTGGTTAATGATGTGTTGTTCTCCTCTGACACGGGCACATCTTTGGTTCTTATTAGAGTTCTCCCCTGACACGGGCACACCTTCGGTTCTTATTAGAGTGGTTAATGATGTGTTGTTCTCCTCTGACACGGACACACCTTCGGTTCTTAGAGTGGTTAATGATGTGTTATCCTCTGACACGGGCACACCTTCGGTTCTTAGAGTGGTTAATGATGTGTTATCCTCTGACACGGGCACACCTTCGGTTCTTATTAGAGTGGTTAATGATGTGTTATCCTCTGACACGGGCACATCTTTGGTTCTTATTAGAGTTCTCCCCTGACACGGGCACACCTTCGGTTCTTATTAGAGTGGTTAATGATGTGTTGTTCTCCTCTGACACGGGCACATCTTTGGTTCTTATTAGAGTTCTCCCCTGACACGGGCACACCTTCGGTTCTTAGAGTGGTTAATGATGTGTTATCCTCTGACACGGGCACACCTTCGGTTCTTATTAGAGTGGTTAATGATGTGTTATCCTCTGACACGGGCACACCTTCGGTTCTTATTAGAGTGGTTAATGATGTGTTCTCCTCTGACACGGGCACACCTTCGGTTCTTATTAGAGTTCTCCCCTGACACGGGCACACCTTCGGTTCTTATTAGAGTGGTTAATGATGTGTTATCCTCTGACACGGGCACACCTTCGGTTCTTATTAGAGTGGTTAATGATGTGTTCTCCTCTGACACGGGCACACCTTCGGTTCTTATACTATTAGATTGAAGTGCTGCGTTTGACACTATTGATCATTCTGTTTTAATTGATCGCCTTGTAAATCTGGTAGGATTGTCAGGTTGTGTTCTGTCTTGGTTTCGATCCCATTTCTCGAACAGGTCGCAATTTGTTAAAATAGAGGAGGAGACCTATTTTTTTTTTAAGGTTACAAGCGGGGTCCCACTAGGCTCAACTCTGGGCAATATTCTGCATAGCTATGGGTTTCATTGTCATTGTACACTGATGATACACAGCTATATGTATCCCTGAAACAGGGTGACACCACGGCTGTATATATTTGGAGTACATGTCTTGCTAACATAAAAAAAAGGATGCTTGAAAACTTTTTAATGCTAAACTCTGATAAAACAGAGAGATGATTCTGGGATCTTGGAAACAACAAAGTAATATTTAGGTGTGATCTTCGACCCAAATCTTTCTTTTGGGACACACATCAGGAATATTACTGAAATGCATTTTTATCATCTAAGAAATATTGCCAAATTGAGAAGTTTTCTTTCCCACTCAGATACTGAGAGATTGATGCATGCTTTTGTTTCTTCTAGAATTGTTATATCTCGACTGCAACTTATATAAAAATGCTGCAGCTAGAATTTTAACCGGGACTAAGAGACGTGATCACATTACTCCTGTGTTAGCATCTCTGCACTGGACAGATTTTAAGGTGTTGCTTTTAACTTATAAGGCATTAAATGGCCTTGCACCATCGTATTTAAATGATCTTGTAACACTATATACTCCTAGACGCCACTCAGATCACAGGATGTCAGATTGCTTACTGTCCCACGAATTACAAAACAAAACACAGGTGGTAGAGCATTCAGTTATAGGGCCCCAACACTTTGGAATGATCTGCCTAGCTCTGTAAAGGAAGCACCAAGTGTCACTGCTTTAAACTAAGGTTAAAAACACACTTTAATAATGTACCATTTTTATGCTAAATGATATTCCTTTTATTCTCTGCCTTGTTTTACTGTTCTATGTGATTTTCTTGCTTTCTCTTATTACTATTTTATAGTGAAAGGCGCTTGTAACAGGGCGAGGTGCCCTGTACATTGTTATGTTTATTTATTTTTAGAATGGGGTCCCCCTCCGCCCCTGTGTTATTTGGTATTGTTTATTTTATTGTATTTATATGACAGCGAGCACTGTATGTTTTGTTATTGTTTTGTATTTTGACGGCGTAGCCGATTTGTTTGTTTTGTTTGGTAATTGATAAACTCGTGCAGAAGGTGGTCATCTCCCGAATTAATTAAGTGATTAATTTTGTTGCTAATCAGGAGATGGTCATCTGAATATAAAAAGCCTGCAGCTCTCGGCACTCGGGGTGGGTGTGAGAGAGGAGAGAGCGAACATAGAGAGAAACTTTATTTAAAAAAGACAAAGGATCAGGGAAGGCTATTGCCCAGCCTGACAGTGTTATTTTGTGTTCGAGACTTGTTTATATTTAAACCTTTTATTTTGCTCTGTGAGCAGAATGTTTTTTTTGTTAAAATATTTTATTTGTTTTTGTAAATAAAAACGACGCGAGCGCCTTTACCTGCAGTACGTCCCTGGTGTCAGTTTTTGTTCCTGCTTCTGCCGTGACATCAGCCTGCCACACGACAGTACGTCCCTGGTGTCAGTTTTTGTTCCTGCTTCTGCCGTGACATCACCCTGCCACACGTGGTGTCCAGCGTGGGATCACCAGCGCCTCCTGGACTCAGGCAGAAGTAGGGTACTGCAGGTTTTTCATTTTTTTTTTCGTTTTTTATTGTGTGTGAGGAGGGTGGAGGAGGAAGGAAGAGCTGCAGAAAGCAACAAAAGCGGCGGCAACAACTGCCACCAGGGGATGTCGGCCCTAGCTATGTGGTAGACAAGTGGTGCCCTGGTTGTGGGGAGTTTGGGCACATCGTGGACATCGGCCCCACCCAATACCAGGGAGAGGAGTGGGCTGCCAAAGCGAGCCAGGACCAGGTACCCCGGGGGAGACCCCAGAAGCGGGAGCTACCAGCTGCGGCCACAAAGCAGGAGAGCAGCTGGGATGCCATCATCCGGGCAGTCATGGAGGACTGCTGGTGCCCCATCTGCGGTGAGCAGGGGCATTCCCCACTCAACTGTCCTCTCCTGTCAGAGGGGTGCCTGCTGCGCCCATTCCCACCAGCAGAGGGAGAGTGCCTGCTGGTCCCGACCCCATCACCTCCACAGACCAAGGGAGAAAAGGTGAGGAGAAGGAGGCAGAGAGGGGACACGGACCTGGAGAAGGAGTCGGTGCGTCCACAGTCCAAGAGGGAGGAGACTGAGCGTCCACAGCCCAAGAGGGAGGAGCCGGTGTGTCCACAGCCCAAGAGGGAGGAGGCCGAACGTCCACAGCCCAAGAGGGAGGAGCCAGTGCGTCCACAGCCCAAAAGGGGGGAGGCCGAATGTCTACAGCCCACGTCTCCACCAGCAGAGGGAGAGTTCCTGCTGGTTCCGCCTCCATCTCCGTGGGAGGACTGGGTGTCGCTCCCACCTCCGCCAGCAGAGGGAGAGTTCCTGCTGGTTCCACCTCCATCACCGTGGGAGGACTGTGTGTCGCTCCCACCGCCGCCAGCAGAGGGAGCATGCCTGCTGGTTCCGCCTCCATCGCCGCCACCAGCAGAGGGAGCATGCCTGCTGGTTTCACGGCTGCAGCCAGAAGGGGAGGAGCCCCTGCCGCGTTCGCAGCCAGAAGGGGAGGAGCCCCTGCCGCCTTCGCAGCCAGAAGGGGAGGAGCCCCTGCCGCCTTCGCAGCCAGAAGAGGAGGAGGCCCTGCCGCCTTCGCAGCCAGTAGGGGAGGAGGCCCTGCCGCCTTCGCAGCCAGAAGGGGAGGAGGCCCTGCCACCTTCGCAGCCAGAAGGGGAGGAGCCCCTGCCGCCTTCGCAGCCAGAAGGGGAGGAGGCCCTGCCGCCTTTGCCAGGAGCAGAGCAGCAGGAGCTGCCTCTGCCTCCACCATCACCACCTGAGGGAGAGGAGCAGGAGCTGCCTCTGCCTCCACCATCACCACCTGAGGGAGAGGAGCAGGAGCTGCCTCTGCCTCCACCATCACCACCTGAGGGAGAGGAGCAGGAGCTGCCTCTCCCTTCACGACAGGACGGACTGGGACAGAAGGCTGGCGGTCCGCAGTTGCCCTTGCACAGGCTGCTAAAAAGGGCAAGGGGGAAAACGGCCAGGTCACCGCGGCTGAGAAGAGGGCCAAACCTAGCCCCACTGCTGGTCCTGGCTCCCCTCCTGCCGTCGCCTCCTGAGGGACCGCTGCCGCCCTGTCATGCATCGCCCGGGGATGCCAGTTCGCCATCGCCCAGGGATGCCAGCCTCGCACCGCCCAAGGATGCCAGCCTCTCACCGTCCAAGGATGCCAGCCTCACACCGCCCAAGGATGCCAGCCTCGCACCGCCCAAGGATGCCAGCCTCGCACCGCCCAAGGATGCCAGCCTCGCACCACCTAAGGATACCAGCCTCGCACCGCCCAAGGATGCCAGCAATGCCCACTCCACTCAGGGGTGCCACGCCCGCTCCACTCAGGGGTGCCACGCCTGGATCGCCTGGGGCTGCCTGTTGCTCCGCATCGCCTGGGGCTGCCTGTTGCTCCGCATCACCTGGGGCTGCCTTTTGCTCCACACAGGGTGCAGGGTACGAGGGAGAAGTGGAGCTCCCGCTGCCGCCTCCATGGCCAGGGGCTCCCCTCCCGAGTTCGCCTCCCGAGGGTCCGCTGCTGCTGCCGTCGCCTCCCGAGGGTCCGCTGCTGCTGCCGTCGACTCCCGAGGGTCCGCTGCTGCTGCCGTCGCCTGGGGTAGTCGGGGATCCTGCTTAGCCTGGGGTCGCCAGGGATCCTGCTTCGCCTGGGGTCACCGGGCGCTCTGCTTCGCCTGGGGTCGCCAGGGATCCTGCTTCGCCTGGGGTCGCTACACTGTGGTCGGAGCCCCATGAAGGGGAGCTGCCGGCCATGAAGAAAGGGGGGGGGAGGTCAGGAGACCAGCTCCCCCAGCCGCATTTTCGCGGCAGGAAATACTGTGGACAGAGCCCCACGGAGAGGAGCTGCCAGCCACAAAGAAGGGGGGAGGTTAGGAGACCAGCTCCCCCAGCTGCACTTTCGCGGCAGGATAGTGTGTGGCGGGAGCCCCGGAAGAGGAAGCTGCCGGCCACAAAGAATTGGGGGGTGCCGGACCTCCCACCATGGCCACCCCCATGGACACTGTGCTTCCCCCTCTTCCGGGACTTTGAGACTGAGGGGGGAGGTGGCCGTTGGGGCCAAGTGTGTGTTGCACAAGGGGGGGGATATGTAACAGGGTGAGGTGCCCTGTACATTGTTTTGTTTATTTATTTTTAGAATGGGGTCCCCCTCCGCCCCTGTGTTATTTGGTATTGTTTATTTTATTGTATTTATATGACAGCGAGCACTGTATGTTTTGTTATTGTTTTGTATTTTGACGGCGTAGCCGATTTGTTTGTTTTGTTTGGTAATTGATAAACTCGTGCAGAAGGTGGCCATCTCCCGAATTAAGTGATTAATTTTGTTGCTAATCAGGAGATGGTCACCTGAATATAAAAAGCCTGCAGCTCGGCACTCGGGGTGGGTGTGAGAGAGGAGAGAGCGAGCAGAGAGAGAAACTTTATTTAAAAAAGACAAAGGATCAGGGAAGGCTATTGCCCAGCCTGACAGTGTTATTTTGTGTTCGAGACTTGTTTATATTTAAAACTTTTATTTTGCTCTGTGAGCACAGTGGTTTTTTGTTTAAAATATTTATTTTGTTTTGCTTAAATAAAACGGCATACACCAACTTTAAACTGCAGTACTTGCCTGGTGGTGTCAGTATTTTTGTTCTTGCTTCTGCCGTGACGTCACCGCCCAGTCAGGCGCTATATAAAAAATAAGTATTATTGTTTATTATTATTATTTCGTCAATTAAAGATTATCCACCGAAGCACAGTATCTGTGTGTACCAGTCTGTCTGGGGTGTGGTTTTGAAACTCACATACTGTAGTGAAGTTTTGTTGCACGTTTTTCAGTGCCCACATTAGGCAGACTGCACTGCGGTTTTTAAACACAATCTCAACTCTTCTTGTAAACCCAGTTTAAGAAAGTTGCACGATATCAGTTGGCGTGCAAGGCCAAATTGAAACACTGACAGAAACATTTAAATATACCCGCCCATATTTTAAAATGAATTAGGTCATTCGAATTTTTAAGACACTTGCTTTCGGTGTGCATGGTCACTGGTTCACTCCCAGCCTCCACCCTGTTACATTGGTGCTGTGACCCGGATTTCATACACTGGCTGCAGCCGATAGCTGAGGCTTCAGTGAGGAGAGTGTATGGAGAGTGTTGTGTGAAGCGCTGGCATTACAGAGTCTGACCCCCATCAGTGAAACGAGGTTCAAAGCTCTATTACCACGAATGCAGACGAGCCCCGCCTGTTTACAGAGTGGTTAAGACACTTGCTTGCAGTGTGCATGGTTAAAGGGTACTACCTGGCCTCCGCCTGGTTATGTTGGGAAGAAGCTTCATTTTCTATATTTCTAATGATAATCTATAACTGGGTATAATCTGTGTGCGTGTTTGAAGTATTGGAATAAGCTTAATTTTCGATGTAACATTTACTGTATATAAAGTGTGTGTATGTATTTGAAAACAATTTGTAAAACCTCTGTTTTGAATAAGCAGTTTGGGTGCGGCACTCTGTGCTTAACCATATGTTTAGATTTGGGGGAAGGGAAAGCTAGAGAGAAACCAGCAGGATGCTGACTATGTAGGGGTACAGGGTGTGTGGAATGTCAGTCCCTGAGGGTAACCATACCCAAACAGCAGCATCCCAACAAGAAGACACAACAAGGGGTCCTGTGAAACACAAACACCATCTACACTGTAGCAGGTCGTCCACAACGGAGACACAAACACCATCTACACTGCAGCAGGGTGTCCACAACGGGGACACAAACACCATCCACACTGCAGCAGGGCGTCCACAACGGGGACACAAACACCATCCACACTGCAGCAGGGCGTCCACAACGGAGACACAATCACCATCTACACTGCAGCAGGGCGTCCACAACGGAGACACAAACACCATCTACACTGCAGCAGGGCGTCCACAACGGAGACACAAACACCATCTACACTGCAGCAGGGTGTCCACAACGGAGACACAATCACCATCTACACTGCAGCAGGGTGTCCACAACGGAGACACAAACACCATCTACACTGCAGCAGGGCGTCCACAACGGAGACACAAACACCATCTACACTGCAGCAGGGTGTCCACAACGGGGACACAAACACCATCCACACTGCAGCAGGGCGTCCACAACGGGGACACAAACACCATCCACACTGCAGCAGGGCGTCCACAACGGAGACACAATCACCATCTACACTGCAGCAGGGCGTCCACAACGGAGACACAAACACCATCTACACTGCAGCAGGGCGTCCACAACGGAGACACAAACACCATCTACACTGCAGCAGGGTGTCCACAACGGAGACACAATCACCATCTACACTGCAGCAGGGTGTCCACAACGGAGACACAAACACCATCTACACTGCAGCAGGGCGTCCACAACGGAGACACAAACACCATCTACACTGCAGCAGGGCGTCCACAACGGAGACACAATCACCATCTACACTGCAGCAGGGCGTCCACAACGGAGACACAATCACCATCTACACTGCAGCAGGGCGTCCACAACGGAGACACAAACACCATCTACACTGCAGCAGGGTGTCCACAACGGGGACACAAACACCATCTACACTGCAGCAGGGTGTCCACAACGGAGACACAAACACCATCTACACTGCAGCAGGGCGTCCACAACGGAGACACAATCACCATCTACACTGCAGCAGGGTGTCCACAACGGAGACACAAACACCATCTACACTGCAGCAGGGCGTCCACAACGGAGACACAATCACCATCTACACTGCAGCAGGGTGTCCACAACGGAGACACAAACACCATCTACACTGCAGCAGGGCATCCACAACGGAGACACAATCACCATCTACACTGCAGCAGGGCGTCCACAACGGGGACACAAACACCATCTACACTGCAGCAGGGGGTCCACAACGGAGACACAAACACCATCTACACTGCAGCAGGGCGTCCACAACGGAGACACAAACACCATCTACACTGCAGCAGGGTGTCCACAACGGGGACACAAACACCATCTACCATGGCTTCAGTATAGGATGATCAATCAAGTCTGTTTCTTTCATCATGTGAAAGATAATTTATTTAACACTTACACAAACATATACAGTACTACAATATTACTATATTTTCTTTGTTGTTTTTATAAAGAACAATGAATATTATGGTGTGACAGGAATGACGAGTGGTGACGTCACGGCTGAAGCAGGAAGGACAACTGACACCAGGTACTGCAGTTCAAAATGCTTGCGCCATTTTAATTAAATAATCCAAAAATAAAATAAATATTTTAAACACAAAAACACTTGCTCACAGAGCAAAATAAAAGGTTTAAACAAAATCAAGTCACGAACACAAAACCAATAGGTCAGGCTGGGCTATAGCCTTCACTGTACCTATATCTGCTTTAATTTGCTCTCGCTCTCGCTCTCGCTCTTGCTCTCTCCGCACCTACAACACCCACCCCGAGCTGGAGAGCTGCAGGCTTTTTATATTCAGGTGACCATCTCCCGATTAGCAACAAAATTAATCACTTAATTAATCCGGGAGATGGCCACCTTCTGCACGAGTTTAATTATTACTTCTGTGGATGGGACTACCCATCCACGCTACAAAACAAATCGGCTACGCCGTCAAAATACAAACAATAACAAAACATACGGCGCTCGCCGTCATATAAATACACCTAAATCATAATAAAAACAATAATCTGCACAGGGGCGGAGGGGACTCCGTTCTAAACTAAAATAAACAAAACAATGTACAGGGCTGCTCGCCCTGCTACACATGGGAACCAAATTATTCAATAAATACTAATCAAACTGTGAATTTTGCTTTAAAGTAATTGTAGCTAACAAAATGTTTTATTTTAAAACACGATGGCCATATGCATAAAACTTACAGGCCAGTAATAGTTTAACATGACCGTATTTCATCAGGTGATGCATAAACACCATTTACTGTAAAGAAAACATCACTCATCACAATGTTAGAATAATGTGCCCTTAGAGACCAATTTTCTCATTTTGCCCCTTTATCTAATCTCCATTTGTGACCCCTGGTCCTTGTTTCTTTTTTCAGGTTGAAAAAGTCCCCTGGGTCGACATTGTCAATACCTTTTAGAATTGTGAATGCTTGAATCAGATCGCCTCGTAGTCTTCTTTGTTCAAGACTGAACAGATTAAATTCTTTGAGCCTGTCTACGACTGCATACGACATGCCTTTTAAACCCAGGATAATTCTGGTCGCTCTTCTTTGCACTCTTTCTAGAGCAGCAATATCCTTTTTGTAACAAGGTGAACAGAACTGAACACAATATTCTAGGTGAGATCTTACTAATGCATTGTAAAGTTTTAACATTACTTCCCTTGATTTAAATTCAACACTTTTCACAATATATCCGAGCATCTTGTTGGCCTTTTTTATAGCTTCCCCACATTGTCCCCACATTGTCTTTTTCATAGATTCCTTCTTCAATTTCAATATCTCCCATATGATATTTATAATGCACATTTTTATTGCCTGCGTGCAGTACCTTACACTTACCTTTCTATTAAATGTAATTTGCCATGTGTCTGCCCAGTTCTGAATGCTGTCTAGATCATTCTGAATGACCTTTGCAAATTTAACAAGTTTGCTTACTGTACCAGAATTTAAATCATTAATGTAGATTAGAAATAGCAGAGGACCTAATACTGATCCCTGTGGTACACCACTGATTACCTCGCTCCATTTTGAGGTTTCTCCTCTAATCAGTACTTTTTGTTTTCTACATGTTAACCACTCCCTAATCCATGCGCATGCATTTCCTTGAATCCCTACTGCGATCAGTTTGAGAATTAATCTTTTATGCGGGACTTTGTCAAAAGCTTTCTGGAAATCTAAATAAACCATGTCATGTGCTTTGCAATTATCCATTGTCGATGTGCATCCTCAAAAAAATCAAGCAGATTAGTTAGACACGATCTCCCTTTCCTAAAACCATGCTGGCTGTCTCCCAGGATACTGTTACCATATAGGTAACTTTTTGTGGATCGGTATTACGTTTGCAATTTTCCAGTCTGTTCGTACAACCCCTGTGTCAAGAGACTGTTGCATGATCTTGGTTAGCGGTTTGTAAATAACTTCTTTCATTTCTTTGAGTACTATTGGGAGGATCTCATCCGGCCCAGGGGATTTGTTTATTTTAAGAGCTCCTAGTCCCTTTAACACTTCTGCCTCTGTTATGCTAAAGTTATTTAAAACTGGATAGGAACAGGTCGACATGTCGGGCATGTTATCCGTATCCTCCTTTGTAAAAACTTGTTCTAAAAACTATTTTTTTTACTTCATCTATGATTTTGCCATTTGTGTCTCTTAGACATTTAACCTCCACTTTGAATGTTCTCGTGTTGTTATAATATTGGAAAAACATTTTGGAATTAGTTTTAGCCCCCTTAGCAATGTTCATTTCTATCTCTCTTGGTCTTTCTAACTTCCTTTTTGACTTGCATTTCAAGTACTCTTTCTGTGTACTTTGTTTTTGGTCCCTTTTTTTGCTGAATATTTTTTTAATTGATCTATTAAACCATTTTGGCCATTTTGTTTTTGATTTAGATTTGTCTACTTTTGGGATGTAATTGTTTTGCGCCTCTAGTACTACATTTTTAAAAAACAGCTATCCTTTTTCTGTGGATGTTTTCTCTATTTTACTCCAATCTACTTCAGTTAGTCTCTGTTGCATACCTTCATAGTTTGCTTTTCTAAAATTGTAAACCTTAGCTTTAGTCATTACTTTGGGGGTTTCAAAAATCACTTCAAATCACTTCAGTTTGCCAATGGTTCTCTGGCCTCTGTTTTAGTTATTCTGTCTTTGTTATTTGAAAAGACTAAATCAAGGCATGCCTAACCTCTAGTCGGTGCCTTGACAAATTGCGTCATCTATGTTTTTCATTGTATCCACACTTTATAATTGGTTGTAATTAATATTGAATAGTTTCATAAATAAAAGCATTCACACGTTCTGCAAAGTCAGGTTCACATTTCACATGCAGTCACCTGTGAGATTTAATATCCAGGTCAAACCTGAAACAAAGAAACGCAATGTCAGGGTTTGTGAAACTGCTGGCTCGTACTGCCATAGTCTGTCATCCGTGTGGAATATAATGTGCTGCTGCTGCCATCCGCTCTGCTGAAATACTGCTGCCTCTGAGAAAACATTGCTCATGATCAGAGGAGATTTTCATACTGTGTACTGTGCATGATCAGCAAACCCTGCTATCGCACATTCATATGAAGGGCAGTGCCAGACACGCTACCACTATTGTTCTGTTGTTTCAGTTTGTAAGTCTATATCTAGTACATGCCACTTACAGGTAGTGGACAAAAAATGGAAACACCTGGGTAAATGAGGGACACCAAGTATATTGAAAGCAAGGGCTTCCACACAGGTGTGGCTCATGAGTTAATTAAGCAAATAACATCCAAACATGCTTAGGGTCATGTATAAAAATGCTGGACAGGCCTGGTTGCCTATATTATGGCTAGCATGGCTGCAAGAGGAGACCTCAGTGACTTTGAAAGAGGGGTGATTGTTGGGGCGCAATTGGCAGGATCTTCATTGACCAAGACAGCTCAACTTGCTGATGTTTCACGAGCAACGGTGTCTAAGGTGATGTCGGCATAGAACTCCGAGGGAAAGACATCATCAGCAAAGGGCAACAGTGGGCGGAAGCGCATACTCCAGGATCGCGATATCCGTGCATTAATTCAAAGTGCCAGGCAAAACAGGCGAGCAACTGCAGATCAATTGACTGCAAATTTCAAACTGGGGCACGAGCAGTCGAGAACTCCACAGAGCGGGATACCATAGTGGCCCAATGTAAAGTCACTATTAAGTGACTTTACATTGGTGTTTCCATTTTTTTGTCCACTACCTGTATAGCTGGTACTATACTCGGTTAACAAAATCTCTCAGCCTGCATACTGTAATATAACTCTGCCTAGTGGTTGAAGAGTTAATAATACTGACATCGGCATAAGACCCATACTTACCTTGCAGCTACAGAGCTTGCTTGCTTGCATAGTTGAATGGTAGGATGTTCATCTTTGAACTGTATGGTATGTGGTTCATGAACAACCCTTGCCTTTCCATTCAACTGAATGGGCTAATATGCCAATTCATTACAGTGGCGCCCAAACAGGGACAGGTTTCTGACCCCTGTAGTTAAAACGAGCCCGATGTTAGGATAAGACCAGTACTTACATCTTGACTACAGAGCTCACTCTTTAATTGAATGGTAAGAAATTTATTAATTCCAAGTTACTTGGAAGTTGACTTTGAGAATTATGGTAGTAATATAATGGGAAGTGTTATGTGATGCACTGCTGTTACAGATTCTACAGGTGAAATGAGATGGGATTAAAAGCTGTAATGGATAAGCCACATATGGATTTGGTCTTCTGGTTTTTACCACTATCTGCTGAAAGTAAATCTTCGTTCTGGTGGTCCCTAAGTGACTCATCTGGTAAAGGCACGATCATGCCAATTCCTACAGTCTGGTAAAGGCATGATCGGATGTTGTGCATGCTGATACAGTCTGGTAAAGGCATGATCATCATTGTGCATGCTGATTCATACAGTCTGGTAAAGGCATGATCATCATTGTGCATGCTGATTCATACAGTCAGTTAAAGGCATGATCATCATTGTGCATGCCGATTCTTACAGTCTAGTAAAGGCACGATCGGATGTTGAGCATGCTGATTCATACAGTCTGGTAAAGGCATGATTGGCGTTGTGGATGCTGATTCATACAGTCTGGTAAAGGCATGATCTGCGTTGTGGATGCTGATTCATACAGTCTGGTAAAGGCATGATCATCATTGTGCATGCTGATTCATACAGTCAGGTAAAGGCATGATCTGGGTTGTGCATGCTGATTCATATAGTCAGGTAAAGGCATGATCATCATTGTGCATGCCGATTTTTACAGTCTAGTAAAGGCACAATCGGATGTTGAGCATGCTGATTCATACAGTCTGGTAAAGGCATGATCTGCGTTGTGGATGCTGATTCATACAGTGTGGTAAAGGCATGATCATCATTGTGCATGCTGATTCATACAGTCAGGTAAAGGCATGATCATCATTGAGCATGCTGATTCATACAGTCAGTTAAAGGCATGATCTGGGTTGTGCATGCTGATTCATACAGACTGGTAAAGGCATGATCTGGGTTGTGGATGCTGATTCATACAGTCTGGTAAAGGCATGATCTGCGTTGTGGATGCTGATTCATATAGTCAGGTGAAGGCATAATCATCATTGTGCATGCTGATTCATACAGTCTGGTAAAGGCATGATCTGGGTTGTGCATGCTGATTCATACAGACTGGTAAAGGCATGATCTGGGTTGTGCATGCTGATTCATACAGACTGGTAAAGGCATGATCTGGGTTGTGGATGCTGATTCATACAGTCTGGTAAAGGCATGATTGGCGTTGTGGATGCTGATTCATACAGTCTGGTAAAGGCATGATCTCGGTTGTGGATGCTGATTCATACAGTCTGGTAAAGGCATGATCTGGGTTGTGGATGCTGATTCATACAGACTGGTAAAGGCATGATCTGGGTTGTGCATGCTGATTCATACAGTCTGGTAAAGGCATGATCTGGGTTGTGGATGCTGATTCATACAGTCTGGTAAAGGCATGATCTGGGTTGTGGATGCTGATTCATACAGTCTGGTAAAGGCATGATCTGCGTTGTGCATGCTGATTCATACAGTCTGGTAAAGGCATGATCTGGGTTGTGCATGCTGATTCATACAGTCTGGTAAAGGCATGATCTGGGTTGTGGATGCTGATTCATACAGTCTGGTAAAGGCATGATCTGCATTGTGGATGCTGATTCATATAGTCAGGTAAAGGCATAATCATCATTGAGCATGCTGATTCATACAGTCAGGTAAAGGCATGATCTGGGTTGTGCATGCTGATTCATACAGACTGGTAAAGGCATGATCTGGGTTGTGGATGCTGATTCATACAGTCTGGTAAAGGCATGATCTGCGTTGTGGATGCTGATTCATATAGTCAGGTAAAGGCATAATCATCATTGTGCATGCTGATTCATACAGTCTGGTAAATGCATGATCTGGGTTGTGCATGCTGATTCATACAGACTGGTAAAGGCATGATCTGGGTTGTGCATGCTGATTCATACAGACTGGTAAAGGCATGATCTGGGTTGTGGATGCTGATTCATACAGTCTGGTAAAGGCATGATTGGCGTTGTGGATGCTGATTCATACAGTCTGGTAAAGGCATAATCATCATTGTGCATGCTGATTCATACAGTCTGGTAAAGGCATGATCTGGGTTGTGGATGCTGATTCATACAGACTGGTAAAGGCATGATCTGGGTTGTGCATGCTGATTCATACAGTCTGGTAAAGGCATGATCTGGGTTGTGGATGCTGATTCATACAGTCTGGTAAAGGCATGATCTGCGTTGTGCATGCTGATTCATACAGTCTGGTAAAGGCATGATCTGGGTTGTGCATGCTGATTCATACAGTCTGGTAAAGGCATGATCTGGGTTGTGCATGCTGATTCATACAGACTGGTAAAGGCATGATCTGGGTTGTGGATGCTGATTCATACAGTCTGGTAAAGGCATGATCATCATTGTGCATGCTGATTCATACAGTCTGGTAAAGGCATGATCTGGGTTGTGCATGCTGATTCATACAGTCTGGTAAAGGCATGATCTGGGTTGTGCATGCTGATTCATACTGTCTGGTAAAGGCATGATCTGGGTTGTGGATGCTGATTCATACAGTCTGGTAAAGGCATGATCGGCGTTGTGGATGCTGATTCATATAGTCAGGTAAAGGCATAATCATCATTGTGCATGCTGATTCATACAGTCTGGTAAAGGCATGATCTGGGTTGTGCATGCTGATTCATACAGACTGGTAAAGGCATGATCTGGGTTGTGGATGCTGATTCATACAGTCTGGTAAAGGCATGATCTCGGTTGTGGATGCTGATTCATACAGTCTGGTAAAGGCATGATCTGGTTGTGGATGCTGATTCATACAGTCTGGTAAAGGCATGATCTGCGTTGTGCATGCTGATTCATACAGTCTGGTAAAGGCATGATCTGGGTTGTGCATGCTGATTCATACAGTCTGGTAAAGGCATGATCTGGTTGTGCATGCTGATTCATACAGACTGGTAAAGGCATGATCTGGGTTGTGGATGCTGATTCATACAGTCTGGTAAAGGCATGATCTGGGTTGTGGATGCTGATTCATACAGTCTGGTAAAGGCATGATCTGGGTTGTGGATGCTGATTCATACAGTCTGGTAAAGGCATGATCTGCGTTGTGGATGCTGATTCATACAGTCTGGTAAAGGCATGATCTGCGTTGTGGATGCTGATTCATATAGTCAGGTAAAGGCATAATCATCATTGTGCATGCTGATTCATACAGTCTGGTAAAGGCATGATCTGGGTTGTGGATGCTGATTCATACAGACTGGTAAAGGCATGATCTGGGTTGTGCATGCTGATTCATACAGTCTGGTAAAGGCATGATCTGGGTTGTGGATGCTGATTCATACAGTCTGGTAAAGGCATGATCTGCGTTGTGCATGCTGATTCATACAGTCTGGTAAAGGCATGATCTGGGTTGTGCATGCTGATTCATACAGTCTGGTAAAGGCATGATCTGGGTTGTGCATGCTGATTCATACAGACTGGTAAAGGCATGATCTGGGTTGTGGATGCTGATTCATACAGTCTGGTAAAGGCATGATCTGGGTTGTGGGTGCTGATTCATACAGTCTGGTAAAGGCATGATCGGCGTTGTGGATGCTGATTCATATAGTCAGGTAAAGGCATAATCATCATTGTGCATGCTGATTCATACAGTCTGGTAAAGGCATGATCTGGGTTGTGCATGCTGATTCATACAGACTGGTAAAGGCATGATCTGGGTTGTGCATGCTGATTCATACAGTCTGGTAAAGGCATGATCTCGGTTGTGGATGCTGATTCATACAGTCTGGTAAAGGCATGATCTGGGTTGTGGATGCTGATTCATACAGTCTGGTAAAGGCATGATCTGCGTTGTGCATGCTGATTCATACAGTCTGGTAAAGGCATGATCTGGGTTGTGCATGCTGATTCATACAGTCTGGTAAAGGCATGATCTGGGTTGTGCATGCTGATTCATACAGACTGGTAAAGGCATGATCTGGGTTGTGGATGCTGATTCATACAGTCTGGTAAAGGCATGATCTGGGTTGTGGATGCTGATTCATACAGTCTGGTAAAGGCATGATCTGGGTTGTGGATGCTGATTCATACAGTCTGGTAAAGGCATGATCTGCGTTGTGGATGCTGATTCATACAGTCTGGTAAAGGCATGATCTGCGTTGTGCATGCTGATTCATACAGTCTGGTAAAGGCATGATCTGGGTTGTGCATGCTGATTCATACAGTGTGGGGAGCACAGGTTCACATCCTGGCTGTGCTAAGTCGCAATGCCTCTGGCATTCCCATGGATTAGCGAGGACAAATCGTCAGGGATTGAGTCACCTCACCACACTACAGCGGACCCTACAGGCTGGCAGACAAGAGCAGGGCTGATCTTTTTCATCCAGGGGCCGGTAGCTTGCCAACACCCACTGTGTGGCATTCATTGGCCATTGGAGAGTAAACACTTTGCAAATATCTTAATGATTTACTATATATGAATGTTTTTGGTATCAGTTACTATTGCATGACTGTAACATGACTTTTACAGAACTTAGATTTGTCTTAAGATGAACTGGCCAATTTCAATGAAACCTTTAAAATAAGATACAGATTTTCCTTGTATGTTTTAAACCTTTTTGTTATTATTTTTTATACAGTGTTAGTTTGAATAGTCTTTTCAGAGCACTTCAATATCTGCGTTGAGAGAACGTAATTGGGTATAAATCAGGGATAAGATAATAGGGAACTCTCTCTCTCTCTCTCTCTCTCTCTCTCTCTCTATATATATATATATATATATATATATTATGAGGGAAATAGTAACGGGCCTTTTAAGGAATGGTGCCCGCACAAGAAAACTAAAAGAGTTTTGTAAGTACTTGGAACACTTTGTTAGTATTAGTTGCCGAGTATAGTTAGCTTTGACTTTTGAAGAAGTTGAAGTTTTGTTTATGTTTGTTTGTTTGTTTGTTTGAACACCATTGTACTGCCCTCGAGTGTACACTGTGTATTGATCTGCCTCATAAGCGAGCCCTTACGAAGGGGCTGTAAGAATGTGTGCTGGGATATACCGTACAGGACACGAATTGAGAACTGTATATTCTACCATTGTTCTAATTACTGTTCCTCCCGGCGGATTCCGGGTAGTTGGAGCCTCCGTCCTCCACCTACCAATGTTTCTGGTTCCCGGTTGTGGGAACCATCTACCTGCGTTCCTGGTGCTCTCCAGCAGAGGGAGTCCCGACCACCACTTACCTGCGTTCCTGGTGCTCTCCAGCAGAGGGAGCCCCGACCGTCACTTAACTGCACCCCTGGTGCTCTCCAGTAGAGGGAGTCCTGACTACCACCTACCTGCGTTCCTGGTGCTCTCCAGTTGAGGGAACCAACACCCATTACCTACCTGTGTTACGGGCGACCTCCAGGCAGAGGCGCCAACTTCCGGGACTTACCTGAGCACCTGTTACTTCTTGTTTAGCCTAGTCAGGGCAGAAGAAGTGAGTTAGTCAGTTGCCCACACAGGGCGAGTCGATAGCGTAATAATGACAATCAATTGTAAATATTGTAAATAAAAGTTATTCACCGTATAATCCAGTGTGTACGTCGCTATCTGTCAAGAAAAGGTACACCCTAGAGTCGCAACAACCACCCACCTGTGTCACTATATATATATATATATATATATACACATACATATATATATATATACTATATATATATATATATATATATATATATATATATATATATATATATACATACATATATATGTATGTATATATACCGTAGTCTCTGCATATAGGAACATTTCGCCCAAGGGAACACCTTGTGGTGAAACAGATGTTTCCCGTTGTAAATGCTCTGGCTAAAGGAACAGTAACTTTGTTTAAAAGAACACCTTGGCACTGACAGCGATTCGTTCACAACTGATACAGTACTGTTTTGTAAAAAAGCGACATGTCATCGCGAGAGTGTCTTGAGGGACATTGATTGGTTTATTAAATCTTTCCAGAACCGCCGTCATATCATTGAATTGTTTTGTATTCTGATTTCCACGAGTGCACCTCATCGCTACAAAATGGCATGTAAACAAATGGCAAAATGTGCCGCTGTTTCTCTTGCGACACAAAGTTGGAAATTGTTCAAGCTCCTGAAAAAAAGCTTGAATCAAGTCACCGAACAGTTTGATGTTTCCATCCTGGTGAATTTCTTCACCATTTTGTTAAATAATATGCATGTCTTATTGCTGCTGCATGTTGTAACATGTGTAGGGGTGCTGTGTTCATTTAGTTTGACTGTCAGTGTATTGACGTTAAGTTAACCCTAAGTAACGGTCATTATTTTTGCCTCTGCCATTGTGATAGACCGAAACACACCCGGCAACTAATTTCATAGTACATAGCGATTTAAGCTTTTTGACCGTGTTGTTTTGCTTTAGTTTTATTAACGTTAGTTTGTCTGTTACTTTATCATTGTAGTTTATTAACATACACTTGCCTATTATTTTGCTTTTACGTATTCATTTCATATGTTGATGCATGTGTGTCATGGCAAGTAATACATATGTATGTGTGACAGGGTAGCGTCGTGGGCCCAGATGGTATTGGGCAGGCAGAGAGACTCAGAGACAAGGAATTGCAGTTAATTCGTTTCTGCGCCGTTTAATAAACAAAAATAAATCAAAAGGTTGCACAAAACACTGCTCACCAAGCCAAAATAAAAGGTCAAACAAAAACAAATCTCGCACACAATAAACAAGAACAAAATAACCAGCGCAAGGGCCAAAACAAAAGGTTTAAACAAAACACAAAAATGTAGGCTGGGCATTAGCCTTCACTACAACCTTTTCCAAAAATCTACAGAGAGCACAAACAAACACTCACCCAACACCTCTCCCAAACAAAGGATTTTTTCCCCCTTTTTATAGCATGTGGCTGGAGCCTAATTATCAATGATTCAATTAGCTCCAGCCACATTCTCACATGTATTTTGGCAGGGATAGGAAATTAACCCCATCCCTGCCAGCCACCACCAAATCACCACATAACAATATTATTTACAGGCAGGGCTCTGCCCTGCTACATATCCCCCCCTTGTGCGCAGCACACATGGCCCCACGGCCACCTCCCCCCCCCACTTTGAAAGCCATCCACCCTCCCTCAAGTCCCCTCCTCCCATCCTTGAGGGAGGGTTAGTCCATAGTCCGGCGCCTTCCTGGCGGGACCGAGACCCGGCGACAGGGGACCCAGGCGTAGTGGATGGGGCGTCAGGAGCGCAGGCAGGCGAGCAGTCGCTGCAGCCCCAGGCAGAGGTGCGAGCCCAGGCGACTGTGGAGCGACGTCTGGGCAACCAGGGGGAGCAGAGCAGGAGACCAGGCGACCTCCTGTGCCTGGTGGTGCTGCGACCTGGGAGTCAGGCCCAGCGACCAGAGGTCCAGACATGCAGCCAGGGTGTCTGGGAGCCCAGGTTGAGGGAACCAACCCCCAGGTGCCGGGCTATGGCACAGGGGGTGGTGGTCGGGGCTGTGGTGGAGGTGGTCTCCTCACCTCCCCTCCCCTTCTTCGTAGCCGGTAGCTCCTCTTTGTGCGGCTCCGGCCACAGTATT
>NW_026707335.1:0-28971 GCF_902713425.1 Acipenser ruthenus
GAGGAGCTGTTGTACCTGCGCATTGCGTTTAGGAACGGGCAGACCCTTCGTTTTGGGCGTCGTTTCGCGTATATAAATCGTAAAAAAAAGTTTGAACGAAGTGCGCATGCGCAGCTGCTAAATTTTTGCCGACCTACTGCGCATGCGCAGTTGCGAAGTTTCCTGCGCATGCGCAGCTGCGTATTCATTGAGGAGTTGTTGTACCTGCGCAGTGCGTTTAGGAACGGGCAGACCCTTCGTTTTGGGCGTCGTTTCGCGTATATAAATCGTAAAGAAAAGTTTGAACGAAGTGCGCATGCGCAGCTGCTTACTTTTTGTCGACCTACTGCGCATGCGCAGTTGCGAAGTTTCCTGCGCATGCGCAGCTGCGTATTCATTGAGGAGCTGTTGTACCTGCGCATTGCGTTTAGGAACGGGCAGACCCTTCGTTTTGGTCGTCGTTTCGCGTATATAGATCGTAAAAAAAAGTTTGAACGAACTGCGCATGCGCAGCTGCTAACTTTTTGCCGACCTACTGCGCATGCGCAGTTGCGAAGTTTCCTGCGCATGCGCAGCTGCGTATTCATTGAGGAGCTGTTGTACCTGCGCATTGCGTTTAGGAACGGGCAGACCCTTCGTATTGGACGTCGTTTCGCGTATCTAAATCGTAAACAAAAGTTGAACGAAGTGCGCATGCGCAGCTGCTAACTTTTTGCCGACCTACTGCGCATGCGCAGTTGCGAAGTTTCCTGCGCATGCGCAGCTGCGTATTCATTGAGGAGCTGTTGTACCTACGCATTGCGTTTAGGAACGGGCAGACCCTTCGTTTTGGGCGTCGTTTCGCGTAGATAAATCTTAAAAAAAAGTTTGAACGAAGTGCGCATGCGCAGCTGCTTACTTTTTGTCGACCTACTGCGCATGCGCAGTTGCGAAGTTTCCTGGCATGCGCAGCTGCGTATTCATTGAGGAGCTGTTGTACCTGCGCATTGCGTTTAGGAACGGGCAGACCCTTCGTTTTGGGCGTCGTTTCGCGTATATAAATCGTAAAAAAAAAGTTTGAACGAAGTGCGCATGCGCAGCTGCTAACTTTTTGCCGACCTACTGCGCATGCGCAGTTGCGAAGTTTCCTGCGCATGCGCAGCTGCGTATTCATTGAGGAGTTGTTGTACCTGCGCAGTGCGTTTAGGAACGGGCAGACCCTTCGTTTTGGGCGTCGTTTCGCGTATATAAATCGTAAAAAAAAGTTTGAACGAAGTGCGCATGCGCAGCTGCTTACTTTTGTCGACCTACTGCGCATGCGCAGTTGCGAAGTTTCCTGGCATGCGCAGCTGCGTATTCATTGAGGAGCTGTTGTACCTGCGCATTGCGTTAGGAACGGGCAGACCCTTCGTTTTGGGCGTCGTTTCGCGTATATAAATCGTAAAAAAAGTTTGAACGAAGTGCGCATGCGCAGCTGCTAACTTTTTGCCGACCTACTGCGCATGCGCAGTTGCGAAGTTTCCTGCGCATGCGCAGCTGCGTATTCATTGAGGAGTTGTTGTACCTGCGCAGTGCGTTTAGGAACGGGCAGACCCTTCGTTTTGGGCGTCGTTTCGCGTATATAAATCGTAAAGAAAAGTTTGAACGAAGTGCGCATGCGCAGCTGCTTACTTTTTGTCGACCTACTGCGCATGCGCAGTTGCGAAGTTTCCTGCGCATGCGCAGCTGCGTATTCATTGAGGAGCTGTTGTACCTGCGCATTGCGTTTAGGAACGGGCAGACCCTTCGTTTTGGTCGTCGTTTCGCGTATATAGATCGTAAAAAAAAGTTTGAACGAAGTGCGCATGCGCAGCTGCTTACTTTTTGTCGACCTACTGCGCATGCGCAGATTGCGAAGTTTCCTAGCATGCGCAGCTGCGTATTCATTGAGGAGCTGTTGTACCTGCGCATTGCGTTTAGGAACGGGCAGACCCTCGTTTTGGGCGTCGTTTCGCGTATATAAATCTTAAAAAAAAGTTTGAACGAAGTGCGCATGCGCAGCTGCTTACTTTTTGTCGACCTACTGCGCATGCGCAGTTGCGAAGTTTCCTGGCATGCGCAGCTGCGTATTCATTGAGGAGCTGTTGTACCTGCGCATTGCGTTTAGGAACGGGCAGACCCTTCGTTTTGGGCGTCGTTTCGCGTATATAAATCGTAAAAAAAAGTTTGAACGAAGTGCGCATGCGCAGCTGCTAACTTTTTGCCGACCTACTGCGCATGCGCAGTTGCGAAGTTTCCTGCGCATGCGCAGCTGCGTATTCATTGAGGAGTTGTTGTACCTGCGCAGTGCGTTTAGGAACGGGCAGACCCTTCGTTTGGGCGTCGTTTCGCGTATATAAATCGTAAAAAAAAGTTTGAACGAAGTGCGCATGCGCAGCTGCTTACTTTTTGTCGACCTACTGCGCATGCGCAGTTGCGAAGTTTCCTGGCATGCGCAGCTGCGTATTCATTGAGGAGCTGTTGTACCTGCGCATTGCGTTTAGGAACGGGCAGACCCTTCGTTTTGGGCGTCGTTTCGCGTATATAAATCGTAAAAAAAAGTTTGAACGAAGTGCGCATGCGCAGCTGCTAACTTTTTGCCGACCTACTGCGCATGCGCAGTTGCGAAGTTTCCTGCGCATGCGCAGCTGCGTATTCATTGAGGAGTTGTTGTACCTGCGCAGTGCGTTTAGAACGGGCAGACCCTTCGTTTTGGGGCGTCGTTTCGCGTATATAAATCGTAAAGAAAAGTTTGAACGAAGTGCGCATGCGCAGCTGCTTACTTTTTGTCGACCTACTGCGCATGCGCAGTTGCGAAGTTTCCTGCGCATGCGCAGCTGCGTATTCATTGAGGAGCTGTTGTACCTGCGCATTGCGTTTAGGAACGGGCAGACCCTTCGTTTTGGTCGTCGTTTCGCGTATATAGATCGTAAAAAAAAGTTTGAACGAACTGCGCATGCGCAGCTGCTAACTTTTTGCCGACCTACTGCGCATGCGCAGTTGCGAAGTTTCCTGCGCATGCGCAGCCTGCGTATTCATTGAGGAGTTGTTGTACCTGCGCAGTGCGTTTAGGAACGGGCAGACCCTTCGTTTTGGACGTCGTTTCGCGTATCTAAATCGTAAACAAAAGTTTGAACGAAGTGCGCATGCGCAGCTGCTAACTTTTTGCCGACCTACTGCGCATGCGCAGTTGCGAAGTTTCCTGCGCATGCGCAGCTGCGTATTCATTAAGGAGCTGTTGTACCTGCGCATTGCGTTTAGGAACGGGCAGACTCTTCGTTTTGGGCGTCGTTTCGCGTATATAAATCGTAAAAAAAAGTTTGAACGAAGTGCGCTATGCGCAGCTGCTTACTTTTTGTCGACCTACTGCGCATGCGCAGTTGCGAAGTTTCCTGGGCATGCGCAGCTGCGTATTCATTGAGGAGCTGTTGTACCTGCGCATTGCGTTTAGGAACGGGCAGACCCTTCGTTTTTGGGCGTCGTTTCGCGTATATAAATCGTAAAAAAAAGTTTGAACGAAGTGCGCATGCGCAGCTGCTAACTTTTTGCCGACCTACTGCGCATGCGCAGTTGCGAAGTTTCCTGCGCATGCGCAGCTGCGTATTCATTGAGGAGTTGTTGTACCTGCGCAGTGCGTTTAGGAACGGGCAGACCCTTCGTTTTGGGCGTCGTTTCGCGTATATAAATCGTAAAAAAAAGTTTGAACGAAGTGCGCATGCGCAGCTGCTTACTTTTTGTCGACCTACTGCGCATGCGCAGTTGCGAAGTTTCCTGGCATGCGCAGCTGCGTATTCATTGAGGAGCTGTTGTACCTGCGCATTGCGTTTAGGAACGGGCAGACCCTTCGTTTTGGGCGTCGTTTCGCGTATATAAATCGTAAAAAAAAGTTTGAACGAAGTGCGCATGCGCAGCTGCTAACTTTTTGCCGACCTACTGCGCATGCGCAGTTGCGAAGTTTCCTGCGCATGCGCAGCTGCGTATTCATTGAGGAGTTGTTGTACCTGCGCAGTGCGTTTAGGAACGGGGCAGACCCTTCGTTTTGGGCGTCGTTTCGCGTATATAAATCGTAAAGAAAAGTTTGAACGAAGTGCGCATGCGCAGCTGCTTACTTTTTGTCGACCTACTGCGCATGCGCAGTTGCGAAGTTTCCTGCGCATGCGCAGCTGCGTATTCATTGAGGAGCTGTTGTACCTGCGCATTGCGTTTAGGAACGGGCAGACCCTTCGTTTTGGTCGTCGTTTCGCGTATATAAATCGTAAAAAAAAGTTTGAACGAAGTGCGCATGCGCAGCTGCTTACTTTTTGTCGACCTACTGCGCATGCGCAGTTGCGAAGTTTCCTGCGCATGCGCAGCTGCGTATTCATTGAGGAGCTGTTGTACCTGCGCAGTGCGTTTACGAACGGGCAGACCCTTTGTTTTGGACGTCGTTTCGCGTATATAACTCGTAAAAAAAAGTTTGAACGAAGTGCGCATGCGCAGCTGCTTACTTTTTGTCGACCTACTGCGCATGCGCAGTTGCGAAGTTTCCTGCGCATGCGCAGCTGCGTATTCATTAAGGAGCTGTTGTACCTGCGCAGTGCGTTTAGAAATGGGCAGACCCTTCGTTTTGGGCGTCTTTTCGCGTATATAGATCGTAAAAAAAAGTTTGAACGAACTGCGCATGCGCAGCTGCTAACTTTTTGCCGACCTACTGCGCATGCGCAGTTGCGAAGTTTCCTGCGCATGCGCAGCTGCGTATTCATTGAGGAGTTGTTGTACCTGCGCAGTGCGTTTAGGAACGGGCAGACCCTTCGTTTTGGACGTCGTTTCGCGTATCTAAATCGTAAACAAAAGTTTGAACGAAGTGCGCATGCGCAGCTGCTAACTTTTTGCCGACCTACTGCGCATGCGCAGTTTGCGAAGTTTCCTGCGCATGCGCAGCTGCGTATTCATTAAGGAGCTGTTGTACCTGCGCATTGCGTTTAGGAACGGGCAGACTCTTCGTTTTGGGCGTCGTTTCGCGTATATAAATCGTAAAAAAAAGTTTGAACGAAGTGCGCATGCGCAGCTGCTTACTTTTTGTCGACCTACTGCGCATGCGCAGTTGCGAAGTTTCCTGGCATGCGCAGCTGCGTATTCATTGAGGAGCTGTTGTACCTGCGCATTGCGTTTAGGAACGGGCAGACCCTTCGTTTTGGGCGTCGTTTCGCGTATATAAATCGTAAAAAAAAGTTTGAACGAAGTGCGCATGCGCAGCTGCTTACTTTTTGTCGACCTACTGCGCATGCGCAGTTGCGAAGTTTCCTGGCATGCGCAGCTGCGTATTCATTGAGGAGCTGTTGTACCTGCGCATTGCGTTTAGGAACGGGCAGACCCTTCGTTTTGGGCGTCGTTTCGCGTATATAAATCGTAAAAAAAAGTTTGAACGAAGTGCGCATGCGCAGCTGCTAACTTTTTGCCGACCTACTGCGCATGCGCAGTTGCGAAGTTTCCTGCGCATGCGCAGCTGCGTATTCATTGAGGAGTTGTTGTACCTGCGCAGTGCGTTTAGGAACGGGCAGGACCCTTCGTTTTGGGCGTCGTTTCGCGTATATAAATCGTAAAGAAAAGTTTGAACGAAGTGCGCATGCGCAGCTGCTTACTTTTTGTCGACCTACTGCGCATGCGCAGTTGCGAAGTTTCCTGCGCATGCGCAGCTGCGTATTCATTAAGGAGCTGTTGTACTGCGCAGTGCGTTTAGAAATGGGCAGACCCTTCGTTTTGGGCGTCTTTTCGCGTATATAGATCGTAAAAAAAAGTTTGAACCAACTGCGCATGCGCAGCTGCTAACTTTTTGCCGACCTACCTGCGCATGCGCAGTTGCGAAGTTTCCTGCGCATGCGCAGCTGCGTATTCATTGAGGAGTTGTTGTACCTGCGCAGTGCGTTTAGGAACGGGCAGACCCTTCGTTTTGGACGTCGTTTCGCGTATCTAAATCGTAAACAAAAGTTTGAACGAAGTGCGCATGCGCAGCTGCTAACTTTTTGCCGACCTACTGCGCATGCGCAGTTGCGAAGTTTCCTGCGCATGCGCAGCTGCGTATTCATTAAGGAGCTGTTGTACCTGCGCATTGCGTTTAGGAACGGGCAGACTCTTCGTTTTGGGCGTCGTTTCGCGTATATAAATCGTAAAAAAAAGTTTGAACGAAGTGCGCATGCGCAGCTCTTACTTTTTGTCGACCTACTGCGCATGCGCAGTTGCGAAGTTTCCTGCGCATGCGCAGCTGCGTATTCATTGAGGAGCTGTTGTACCTGCGCATTGCGTTTAGGAACGGGCAGACCCTTCGTTTTGGTCGTCGTTTCGCGTATATAAATCGTAAAAAAAAGTTTGAACGAAGTGCGCATGCGCAGCTGCTTACTTTTTGTCGACCTACTGCGCATGCGCAGTTGCGAAGTTTCCTGCGCATGCGCAGCTGCGTATTCATTGAGGAGCTGTTGTACCTGCGCAGTGCGTTTACGAACGGGCAGACCCTTTGTTTTTGGACGTCGTTTCGCGTATATAACTCGTAAAAAAAAGTTTGAACGAAGTGCGCATGCGCAGCTGCTTACTTTTTGTCGACCTACTGCGCATGCGCAGTTGCGAAGTTTCCTGCGCATGCGCAGCTGCGTATTCATTGAGGAGCTGTTGTACCTGCGCATTGCGTTTAGGAACGGGCAGACCCTTCGTTTTGGGCGTCGTTTCGCGTATATAAATCGTAAAAAAAAGTTTGAACGAAGTGCGCATGCGCAGCTGCTAACTTTTTGCCGACCTACTGCGCATGCGCAGTTGCGAAGTTTCCTGCGCATGCGCAGCTGCGTATTCATTGAGGAGTTGTTGTACCTGCGCAGTGCGTTTAGGAACGGGCAGACCCTTCGTTTTGGGCGTCGTTTCGCGTATATAGATCGTAAAAAAAGTTTGAACGAAGTGCGCATGCGCAGCTGCTTACTTTTTGTCGACCTACTGCGCATGCGCAGTTGCGAAGTTTCCTGGCATGCGCAGCTGCGTATTCATTGAGGAGCTGTTGTACCTGCGCATTGCGTTTAGGAACGGGCAGACCCTTCGTTTTGGGCGTCGTTTCGCGTATATAAATCGTAAAAAAAGTTTGAACGAAGTGCGCATGCGCAGCTGCTAAATTTTTGCCGACCTACTGCGCATGCGCAGTTGCGAAGTTTCCTGCGCATGCGCAGCTGCGTATTCATTGAGGAGTTGTTGTACCTGCGCAGTGCGTTTAGGAACGGGCAGACCCTTCGTTTTGGGCGTCGTTTCGCGTATATAAATCGTAAAGAAAAGTTTGAACGAAGTGCGCATGCGCAGCTGCTTACTTTTTGTCGACCTACTGCGCATGCGCAGTTGCGAAGTTTCCTGCGCATGCGCAGCTGCGTATTCATTGAGGAGCTGTTGTACCTGCGCATTGCGTTTAGGAACGGGCAGACCCTTCGTTTTGGTCGTCGTTTCGCGTATATAGATCGTAAAAAAAAGTTTGAACGAACTGCGCATGCGCAGCTGCTAACTTTTTGCCGACCTACTGCGCATGCGCAGTTGCGAAGTTTCCTGCGCATGCGCAGCTGCGTATTCATTGAGGAGTTGTTGTACCTGCGCAGTGCGTTTAGGAACGGGCAGACCCTTCGTTTTGGACGTCGTTTCGCGTATCTAAATCGTAAACAAAAGTTTGAACGAAGTGCGCATGCGCAGCTGCTAACTTTTTGCCGACCTACTGCGCATGCGCAGTTGCGAAGTTTCCTGCGCATGCGCAGCTGCGTATTCATTGAGGAGCTGTTGTACCTACGCATTGCGTTTAGGAACGGGCAGACCCTTCGTTTGGGCGTCGTTTCGCGTATATAAATCTTAAAAAAAAGTTTGAACGAAGTGCGCATGCGCAGCTGCTTACTTTTTGTCGACCTACTGCGCATGCGCAGTTGCGAAGTTTCCTGGCATGCGCAGCTGCGTATTCATTGAGGAGCTGTTGTACCTGCGCATTGCGTTTAGGAACGGGCAGACCCTCGTTTTGGGCGTCGTTTCGCGTATATAAATCGTAAAAAAAAGTTTGAACGAAGTGCGCATGCGCAGCTGCTAACTTTTTGCCGACCTACTGCGCATGCGCAGTTGCGAAGTTTCCTGCGCATGCGCAGCTGCGTATTCATTGAGGAGTTGTTGTACCTGCGCAGTGCGTTTAGGAACGGGCAGACCCTTCGTTTTGGGCGGTCGTTTCGCGTATATAAATCGTAAAAAAAAGTTTGAACGAAGTGCGCATGCGCAGCTGCTTACTTTTTGTCGACCTACTGCGCATGCGCAGTTGCGAAGTTTCCTGCATGCGCAGCTGCGTATTCATTGAGGAGCTGTTGTACCTGCGCATTGCGTTTAGGAACGGGCAGACCCTTCGTTTTGGGCGTCGTTTCGCGTATATAAATCGTAAAAAAAGTTTGAACGAAGTGCGCATGCGCAGCTGCTAACTTTTTGCCGACCTACTGCGCATGCGCAGTTGCGAAGTTTCCTGCGCATGCGCAGCTGCGTATTCATTGAGGAGTTGTTGTACCTGCGCAGTGCGTTTAGGAACGGGCAGACCCTTCGTTTTGGGCGTCGTTTCGCGTATATAAATCGTAAAGAAAAGTTTGAACGAAGTGCGCATGCGCAGCTGCTTACTTTTTGTCGACCTACTGCGCATGCGCAGTTGCGAAGTTTCCTGCGCATGCGCAGCTGCGTATTCATTGAGGAGCTGTTGTACCTGCGCATTGCGTTTAGGAACGGGCAGACCCTTCGTTTTGGTCGTCGTTTCGCGTATATAGATCGTAAAAAAAAGTTTGAACGAAGTGCGCATGCGCAGCTGCTTACTTTTTGTCGACCTACTGCGCATGCGCAGTTGCGAAGTTTCCTAGCATGCGCAGCTGCGTATTCATTGAGGAGCTGTTGTACCTGCGCATTGCGTTTAGGAACGGGCAGACCCTTCGTTTTGGGCGTCGTTTCGCGTATATAAATCTTAAAAAAAAGTTTGAACGAAGTGCGCATGCGCAGCTGCTTACTTTTTGTCGACCTACTGCGCATGCGCAGTTGCGAAGTTTCCTGGCATGCGCAGCTGCGTATTCATTGAGGAGCTGTTGTACCTGCGCATTGCGTTTAGGAACGGGCAGACCCTTCGTTTTGGGCGTCGTTTCGCGTATATAAATCGTAAAAAAAAGTTTGAACGAAGTGCGCATGCGCAGCTGCTAACTTTTTGCCGACCTACTGCGCATGCGCAGTTGCGAAGTTTCCTGCGCATGCGCAGCTGCGTATTCATTGAGGAGTTGTTGTACCTGCGCAGTGCGTTTAGGAACGGGCAGACCCTTCGTTTTGGGCGTCGTTTCGCGTATATAAATCGTAAAAAAAAGTTTGAACGAAGTGCGCATGCGCAGCTGCTTACTTTTTGTCGACCTACTGCGCATGCGCAGTTGCGAAGTTTCCTGGCATGCGCAGCTGCGTATTCATTGAGGAGCTGTTGTACCTGCGCATTGCGTTTAGGAACGGGCAGACCCTTCGTTTTGGGCGTCGTTTCGCGTATATAAATCGTAAAAAAAAGTTTGAACGAAGTGCGCATGCGCAGCTGCTAACTTTTTGCCGACCTACTGCGCATGCGCAGTTGCGAAGTTTCCTGCGCATGCGCAGCTGCGTATTCATTGAGGAGTTGTTGTACCTGCGCAGTGCGTTTAGGAACGGGCAGACCCTTCGTTTTGGGCGTCGTTTCGCGTATATAAATCGTAAAGAAAAGTTTGAACGAAGTGCGCATGCGCAGCTGCTTACTTTTTGTCGACCTACTGCGCATGCGCAGTTGCGAAGTTTCCTGCGCATGCGCAGCTGCGTATTCATTGAGGAGCTGTTGTACCTGCGCATTGCGTTTAGGAACGGGCAGACCCTTCGTTTTGGTCGTCGTTTCGCGTATATAGATCGTAAAAAAAAGTTTGAACGAACTGCGCATGCGCAGCTGCTAACTTTTTGCCGACCTACTGCGCATGCGCAGTTGCGAAGTTTCCTGCGCATGCGCAGCTGCGTATTCATTGAGGAGTTGTTGTACCTGCGCAGTGCGTTTAGGAACGGGCAGACCCTTCGTTTTGGACGTCGTTTCGCGTATCTAAATCGTAAACAAAAGTTTGAACGAAGTGCGCATGCGCAGCTGCTAACTTTTTGCCGACCTACTGCGCATGCGCAGTTGCGAAGTTTCCTGCGCATGCGCAGCTGCGTATTCATTAAGGAGCTGTTGTACCTGCGCATTGCGTTTAGGAACGGGCAGACTCTTCGTTTTGGGCGTCGTTTCGCGTATATAAATCGTAAAAAAAAAGTTTGAACGAAGTGCGCATGCGCAGCTGCTTACTTTTTGTCGACCTACTGCGCATGCGCAGTTGCGAAGTTTCCTGGCATGCGCAGCTGCGTATTCATTGAGGAGCTGTTGTACCTGCGCATTGCGTTTAGGAACGGGCAGACCCTTCGTTTTGGGCGTCGTTTCGCGTATATAAATCGTAAAAAAAAGTTTGAACGAAGTGCGCATGCGCAGCTGCTAACTTTTTGCCGACCTACTGCGCATGCGCAGTTGCGAAGTTTCCTGCGCATGCGCAGCTGCGTATTCATTGAGGAGTTGTTGTACCTGCGCAGTGCGTTTAGGAACGGGCAGACCCTTCGTTTTGGGCGTCGTTTCGCGTATATAAATCGTAAAAAAAAGTTTGAACGAAGTGCGCATGCGCAGCTGCTTACTTTTTGTCGACCTACTGCGCATGCGCAGTTGCGAAGTTTCCTGGCATGCGCAGCTGCGTATTCATTGAGGAGCTGTTGTACCTGCGCATTGCGTTTAGGAACGGGCAGACCCTTCGTTTTGGGCGTCGTTTCGCGTATATAAATCGTAAAAAAAAGTTTGAACGAAGTGCGCATGCGCAGCTGCTAACTTTTTGCCGACCTACTGCGCATGCGCAGTTGCGAAGTTTCCTGCGCATGCGCAGCTGCGTATTCATTGAGGAGTTGTTGTACCTGCGCAGTGCGTTTAGGAACGGGCAGACCCTTCGTTTTGGGCGTCGTTTCGCGTATATAAATCGTAAAGAAAAGTTTGAACGAAGTGCGCATGCGCAGCTGCTTACTTTTTGTCGACCTACTGCGCATGCGCAGTTGCGAAGTTTCCTGCGCATGCGCAGCTGCGTATTCATTGAGGAGCTGTTGTACCTGCGCATTGCGTTTAGGAACGGGCAGACCCTTCGTTTTGGTCGTCGTTTCGCGTATATAAATCGTAAAAAAAAGTTTGAACGAAGTGCGCATGCGCAGCTGCTTACTTTTTGTCGACCTACTGCGCATGCGCAGTTGCGAAGTTTCCTGCGCATGCGCAGCTGCGTATTCATTGAGGAGCTGTTGTACCTGCGCAGTGCGTTTACGAACGGGCAGACCCTTTGTTTTGGACGTCGTTTCGCGTATATAACTCGTAAAAAAAAGTTTGAACGAAGTGCGCATGCGCAGCTGCTTACTTTTTGTCGACCTACTGCGCATGCGCAGTTGCGAAGTTTCCTGCGCATGCGCAGCTGCGTATTCATTAAGGAGCTGTTGTACCTGCGCAGTGCGTTTAGAAATGGGCAGACCCTTCGTTTTTGGGCGTCTTTTCGCGTATATAGATCGTAAAAAAAAGTTTGAACGAACTGCGCATGCGCAGCTGCTAACTTTTTGCCGACCTACTGCGCATGCGCAGTTGCGAAGTTTCCTGCGCATGCGCAGCTGCGTATTCATTGAGGAGTTGTTGTACCTGCGCAGTGCGTTTAGGAACGGGCAGACCCTTCGTTTTGGACGTCGTTTCGCGTATCTAAATCGTAAACAAAAGTTTGAACGAAGTGCGCATGCGCAGCTGCTAACTTTTTGCCGACCTACTGCGCATGCGCAGTTGCGAAGTTTCCTGCGCATGCGCAGCTGCGTATTCATTAAGGAGCTGTTGTACCTGCGCATTGCGTTTAGGAACGGGCAGACTCTTCGTTTTGGGCGTCGTTTCGCGTATATAAATCGTAAAAAAAAGTTTGAACGAAGTGCGCATGCGCAGCTGCTTACTTTTTGTCGACCTACTGCGCATGCGCAGTTGCGAAGTTTCCTGGCATGCGCAGCTGCGTATTCATTGAGGAGCTGTTGTACCTGCGCATTGCGTTTAGGAACGGGCAGACCCTTCGTTTTGGGCGTCGTTTCGCGTATATAAATCGTAAAAAAAAGTTTGAACGAAGTGCGCATGCGCAGCTGCTTACTTTTTGTCGACCTACTGCGCATGCGCAGTTGCGAAGTTTCCTGGCATGCGCAGCTGCGTATTCATTGAGGAGCTGTTGTACCTGCGCATTGCGTTTAGGAACGGGCAGACCCTTCGTTTTGGGCGTCGTTTCGCGTATATAAATCGTAAAAAAAAGTTTGAACGAAGTGCGCATGCGCAGCTGCTAACTTTTTGCCGACCTACTGCGCATGCGCAGTTGCGAAGTTTCCTGCGCATGCGCAGCTGCGTATTCATTGAGGAGTTGTTGTACCTGCGCAGTGCGTTTAGGAACGGGCAGACCCTTCGTTTTGGTCGTCGTTTCGCGTATATAAATCGTAAAAAAAAGTTTGAACGAAGTGCGCATGCGCAGCTGCTTACTTTTTGTCGACCTACTGCGCATGCGCAGTTGCGAAGTTTCCTGCGCATGCGCAGCTGCGTATTCATTGAGGAGCTGTTGTACCTGCGCATTGCGTTTAGGAACGGGCAGACCCTTCGTTTTGGTCGTCGTTTCACGTATATAAATCGTAAAAAAAAGTTTGAACGAAGTGCGCATGCGCAGCTGCTTACTTTTTGTCGACCTACTGCGCATGCGCAGTTGCGAAGTTTCCTGCGCATGCGCAGCTGCGTATTCATTGAGGAGCTGTTGTACCTGCGCATTGCGTTTAGGAACGGGCAGACCCTTCGTTTTGGTCGTCGTTTCGCGTATATAAATCGTAAAAAAAAGTTTGA
The DNA here is from genome assembly GCF_902713425.1 of Acipenser ruthenus. Classification (NCBI taxonomy): domain Eukaryota; kingdom Metazoa; phylum Chordata; class Actinopteri; order Acipenseriformes; family Acipenseridae; genus Acipenser; species Acipenser ruthenus. Next base: position 12,929 of record NW_026707335.1, read on the forward strand.
ACGAAGTGCGCATGCGCAGCTGCTTACTTTTTGTCGACCTACTGCGCATGCGCAGTTGCGAAGTTTCCTGCGCATGCGCAGCTGCGTATTCATTGAGGAGCTGTTGTTCCTGCGCAGTGCGTTTACGAACGGGCAGACCCTTTGTTTTGGACGTCGTTTCGCGTATATAACTCGTAAAAAAAAGTTTGAACGAAGTGCGCATGCGCAGCTGCTTACTTTTTGTCGACCTACTGCGCATGCGCAGTTGCGAAGTTTCCTGCGCATGCGCAGCTGCGTATTCATTAAGGAGCTGTTGTACCTGCGCAGTGCGTTTAGGAACGGGCAGACCCTTCGTTTTGGGCGTCGTTTCGCGTATATAGATCGTAAAAAAAAGTTTGAACGAAGTGCGCATGCGCAGCTGCTAACTTTTGCCGACCTACTGCGCATGCGCAGTTGCAAAGTTTCCTGCGCATGCGCAGCTGCGTATTCATTGAGTTGTTGTACCTGCGCAGTGCGTTTAGGAACGGGCAGAACCTTCGTTTTGGACGTCGTTTCGCGTATCTAAATCGTAAAAAAAAGTTTGAACGAAGTGCGCATGCGCAGCTGCTAACTTTTTGCCGACCTACTGCGCATGCGCAGTTGCGAAGTTTCCTGCGCATGCGCAGCTGCGTATTCATTAAGGAGCTGTTGTACCTGCGCATTGCGTTTAGGAACGGGCAGACTCTTCGTTTTGGGCGTCGTTTCGCGTATATAAATCGTAAAAAAAAGTTTGAACGAAGTGCGCATGCGCAGCTGCTTACTTTTTGTCGACCTACTGCGCATGCGCAGTTGCGAAGTTTCCTGGCATGCGCAGCTGCGTATTCATTGAGGAGCTGTTGTACCTGCGCATTGCGTTTAGGAACGGGCAGACCCTTCGTTTTGGGCGTCGTTTCGCGTATATAAATCGTAAAAAAAAGTTTGAACGAAGTGCGCATGCGCAGCTGCTAACTTTTTGCCGACCTACTGCGCATGCGCAGTTGCGAAGTTTCCTGCGCATGCGCAGCTGCGTATTCATTAAGGAGCTGTTGTACCTGCGCATTGCGTTTAGGAACGGGCAGACTCTTCGTTTTGGGCGTCGTTTCGCGTATATAAATCGTAAAAAAAAGTTTGAACGAAGTGCGCATGCGCAGCTGCTTACTTTTTGTCGACCTACTGCGCATGCGCAGTTGCGAAGTTTCCTGCGCATGCGCAGCTGCGTATTCATTAAGGAGCTGTTGTACCTGCGCAGTGCGTTTAGAAATGGGCAGACCCTTCGGTTTGGGCGTCGTTTCGCGTATATAGATCGTAAAAAAAAGTTTGAACGAAGTGCGCATGCGCAGCTGCTTACTTTTTGTCGACCTACTGCGCATGCGCAGTTGCGAAGTTTCCTGCGCATGCGCAGCTGCGTATTCATTGAGGAGCTGTTGTACCTGCGCATTGCGTTTAGGAACGGGCAGACCCTTCGTTTTGGGCGTCGTTTCGCGTATATAAATCGTAAAAAAAAGTTTGAACGAAGTGCGCATGCGCAGCTGCTAACTTTTTGCCGACCTACTGCGCATGCGCAGTTGCGAAGTTTCCTGCGCATGCGCAGCTGCGTATTCATTGAGGAGTTGTTGTACCTGCGCAGTGCGTTTAGGAACGGGCAGACCCTTCGTTTTGGGCGTCGTTTCGCGTATATAAATCGTAAAGAAAAGTTTGAACGAAGTGCGCATGCGCAGCTGCTTACTTTTTGTCGACCTACTGCGCATGCGCAGTTGCGAAGTTTCCTGCGCATGCGCAGCTGCGTATTCATTGAGGAGCTGTTGTACCTGCGCATTGCGTTTAGGAACGGGCAGACCCTTCGTTTTGGTCGTCGTTTCGCGTATATAGATCGTAAAAAAAAGTTTGAACGAACTGCGCATGCGCAGCTGCTAACTTTTTGCCGACCTACTGCGCATGCGCAGTTGCGAAGTTTCCTGCGCATGCGCAGCTGCGTATTCATTGAGGAGTTGTTGTACCTGCGCAGTGCGTTTAGGAACGGGCAGACCCTTCGTTTTGGACGTCGTTTCGCGTATCTAAATCGTAAACAAAAGTTTGAACGAAGTGCGCATGCGCAGCTGCTAACTTTTTGCCGACCTACTGCGCATGCGCAGTTGCGAAGTTTCCTGCGCATGCGCAGCTGCGTATTCATTAAGGAGCTGTTGTACCTGCGCATTGCGTTTAGGAACGGGCAGACTCTTCGTTTTGGGCGTCGTTTCGCGTATATAAATCGTAAAAAAAAGTTTGAACGAAGTGCGCATGCGCAGCTGCTTACTTTTTGTCGACCTACTGCGCATGCGCAGTTGCGAAGTTTCCTGGCATGCGCAGCTGCGTATTCATTGAGGAGCTGTTGTACCTGCGCATTGCGTTTAGGAACGGGCAGACCCTTCGTTTTGGGCGTCGTTTCGCGTATATAAATCGTAAAAAAAAGTTTGAACGAAGTGCGCATGCGCAGCTGCTAACTTTTTGCCGACCTACTGCGCATGCGCAGTTGCGAAGTTTCCTGCGCATGCGCAGCTGCGTATTCATTGAGGAGTTGTTGTACCTGCGCAGTGCGTTTAGGAACGGGCAGACCCTTCGTTTTGGGCGTCGTTTCGCGTATATAAATCGTAAAAAAAAGTTTGAACGAAGTGCGCATGCGCAGCTGCTTACTTTTTGTCGACCTACTGCGCATGCGCAGTTGCGAAGTTTCCTGGCATGCGCAGCTGCGTATTCATTGAGGAGCTGTTGTACCTGCGCATTGCGTTTAGGAACGGGCAGACCCTTCGTTTTGGGCGTCGTTTCGCGTATATAAATCGTAAAAAAAAGTTTGAACGAAGTGCGCATGCGCAGCTGCTAACTTTTTGCCGACCTACTGCGCATGCGCAGTTGCGAAGTTTCCTGCGCATGCGCAGCTGCGTATTCATTGAGGAGTTGTTGTACCTGCGCAGTGCGTTTAGGAACGGGCAGACCCTTCGTTTTGGGCGTCGTTTCGCGTATATAAATCGTAAAGAAAAGTTTGAACGAAGTGCGCATGCGCAGCTGCTTACTTTTTGTCGACCTACTGCGCATGCGCAGTTGCGAAGTTTCCTGCGCATGCGCAGCTGCGTATTCATTGAGGAGCTGTTGTACCTGCGCATTGCGTTTAGGAACGGGCAGACCCTTCGTTTTGGTCGTCGTTTCGCGTATATAAATCGTAAAAAAAAGTTTGAACGAAGTGCGCATGCGCAGCTGCTTACTTTTTGTCGACCTACTGCGCATGCGCAGTTGCGAAGTTTCCTGCGCATGCGCAGCTGCGTATTCATTGAGGAGCTGTTGTACCTGCGCAGTGCGTTTACGAACGGGCAGACCCTTTGTTTTGGACGTCGTTTCGCGTATATAACTCGTAAAAAAAAGTTTGAACGAAGTGCGCATGCGCAGTTGCGAAGTTTCCTGCGCATGCGCAGCTGCGTATTCATTAAGGAGCTGTTGTACCTGCGCAGTGCGTTTAGAAATGGGCAGACCCTTCGTTTTGGGCGTCTTTTCGCGTATATAGATCGTAAAAAAAAGTTTGAACGAACTGCGCATGCGCAGCTGCTAACTTTTTGCCGACCTACTGCGCATGCGCAGTTGCGAAGTTTCCTGCGCATGCGCAGCTGCGTATTCATTGAGGAGTTGTTGTACCTGCGCAGTGCGTTTAGGAACGGGCAGACCCTTCGTTTTGGACGTCGTTTCGCGTATCTAAATCGTAAACAAAAGTTTGAACGAAGTGCGCATGCGCAGCTGCTAACTTTTTGCCGACCTACTGCGCATGCGCAGTTGCGAAGTTTCCTGCGCATGCGCAGCTGCGTATTCATTAAGGAGCTGTTGTACCTGCGCATTGCGTTTAGGAACGGGCAGACTCTTCGTTTTGGGCGTCGTTTCGCGTATATAAATCGTAAAAAAAAGTTTGAACGAAGTGCGCATGCGCAGCTGCTTACTTTTTGTCGACCTACTGCGCATGCGCAGTTGCGAAGTTTCCTGGCATGCGCAGCTGCGTATTCATTGAGGAGCTGTTGTACCTGCGCATTGCGTTTAGGAACGGGCAGACCCTTCGTTTTGGGCGTCGTTTCGCGTATATAAATCGTAAAAAAAAGTTTGAACGAAGTGCGCATGCGCAGCTGCTTACTTTTTGTCGACCTACTGCGCATGCGCAGTTGCGAAGTTTCCTGGCATGCGCAGCTGCGTATTCATTGAGGAGCTGTTGTACCTGCGCATTGCGTTTAGGAACGGGCAGACCCTTCGTTTTGGGCGTCGTTTCGCGTATATAAATCGTAAAAAAAAGTTTGAACGAAGTGCGCATGCGCAGCTGCTAACTTTTTGCCGACCTACTGCGCATGCGCAGTTGCGAAGTTTCCTGCGCATGCGCAGCTGCGTATTCATTGAGGAGTTGTTGTACCTGCGCAGTGCGTTTAGGAACGGGCAGACCCTTCGTTTTGGTCGTCGTTTCGCGTATATAAATCGTAAAAAAAAGTTTGAACGAAGTGCGCATGCGCAGCTGCTTACTTTTTGTCGACCTACTGCGCATGCGCAGTTGCGAAGTTTCCTGCGCATGCGCAGCTGCGTATTCATTGAGGAGCTGTTGTACCTGCGCATTGCGTTTAGGAACGGGCAGACCCTTCGTTTTGGTCGTCGTTTCACGTATATAAATCGTAAAAAAAAGTTTGAACGAAGTGCGCATGCGCAGCTGCTTACTTTTTGTCGACCTACTGCGCATGCGCAGTTGCGAAGTTTCCTGCGCATGCGCAGCTGCGTATTCATTGAGGAGCTGTTGTACCTGCGCATTGCGTTTAGGAACGGGCAGACCCTTCGTTTTGGTCGTCGTTTCGCGTATATAAATCGTAAAAAAAAGTTTGAACGAAGTGCGCATGCGCAGCTGCTTACTTTTTGTCGACCTACTGCGCATGCGCAGTTGCGAAGTTTCCTGCGCATGCGCAGCTGCGTATTCATTGAGGAGCTGTTGTTCCTGCGCAGTGCGTTTACGAACGGGCAGACCCTTTGTTTTGGACGTCGTTTCGCGTATATAACTCGTAAAAAAAAGTTTGAACGAAGTGCGCATGCGCAGCTGCTTACTTTTTGTCGACCTACTGCGCATGCGCAGTTGCGAAGTTTCCTGCGCATGCGCAGCTGCGTATTCATTAAGGAGCTGTTGTACCTGCGCAGTGCGTTTAGAAATGGGCAGACCCTTCGTTTTGGGCGTCTTTTCGCGTATATAGATCGTAAAAAAAAGTTTGAACGAACTGCGCATGCGCAGCTGCTAACTTTTTGCCGACCTACTGCGCATGCGCAGTTGCGAAGTTTCCTGCGCATGCGCAGCTGCGTATTCATTGAGGAGTTGTTGTACCTGCGCAGTGCGTTTAGGAACGGGCAGACCCTTCGTTTTGGACGTCGTTTCGCGTATCTAAATCGTAAACAAAAGTTTGAACGAAGTGCGCATGCGCAGCTGCTAACTTTTTGCCGACCTACTGCGCATGCGCAGTTGCGAAGTTTCCTGCGCATGCGCAGCTGCGTATTCATTAAGGAGCTGTTGTACCTGCGCATTGCGTTTAGGAACGGGCAGACTCTTCGTTTTGGGCGTCGTTTCGCGTATATAAATCGTAAAAAAAAGTTTGAACGAAGTGCGCATGCGCAGCTGCTTACTTTTTGTCGACCTACTGCGCATGCGCAGTTGCGAAGTTTCCTGCGCATGCGCAGCTGCGTATTCATTAAGGAGCTGTTGTACCTGCGCAGTGCGTTTAGGAACGGGCAGACCCTTCGTTTTGGGCGTCGTTTCGCGTATATAGATCGTAAAAAAAAGTTTGAACGAAGTGCGCATGCGCAGCTGCTAACTTTTGCCGACCTACTGCGCATGCGCAGTTGCAAAGTTTCCTGCGCATGCGCAGCTGCGTATTCATTGAGTTGTTGTACCTGCGCAGTGCGTTTAGGAACGGGCAGAACCTTCGTTTTGGACGTCGTTTCGCGTATCTAAATCGTAAAAAAAAGTTTGAACGAAGTGCGCATGCGCAGCTGCTAACTTTTTGCCGACCTACTGCGCATGCGCAGTTGCGAAGTTTCCTGCGCATGCGCAGCTGCGTATTCATTAAGGAGCTGTTGTACCTGCGCATTGCGTTTAGGAACGGGCAGACTCTTCGTTTTGGGCGTCGTTTCGCGTATATAAATCGTAAAAAAAAGTTTGAACGAAGTGCGCATGCGCAGCTGCTTACTTTTTGTCGACCTACTGCGCATGCGCAGTTGCGAAGTTTCCTGGCATGCGCAGCTGCGTATTCATTGAGGAGCTGTTGTACCTGCGCATTGCGTTTAGGAACGGGCAGACCCTTCGTTTTGGGCGTCGTTTCGCGTATATAAATCGTAAAAAAAAGTTTGAACGAAGTGCGCATGCGCAGCTGCTTACTTTTTGTCGACCTACTGCGCATGCGCAGTTGCGAAGTTTCCTGGCATGCGCAGCTGCGTATTCATTGAGGAGCTGTTGTACCTGCGCATTGCGTTTAGGAACGGGCAGACCCTTCGTTTTGGGCGTCGTTTCGCGTATATAAATCGTAAAAAAAAGTTTGAACGAAGTGCGCATGCGCAGCTGCTAACTTTTTGCCGACCTACTGCGCATGCGCAGTTGCGAAGTTTCCTGCGCATGCGCAGCTGCGTATTCATTAAGGAGCTGTTGTACCTGCGCATTGCGTTTAGGAACGGGCAGACTCTTCGTTTTGGGCGTCGTTTCGCGTATATAAATCGTAAAAAAAAGTTTGAACGAAGTGCGCATGCGCAGCTGCTTACTTTTTGTCGACCTACTGCGCATGCGCAGTTGCGAAGTTTCCTGCGCATGCGCAGCTGCGTATTCATTAAGGAGCTGTTGTACCTGCGCAGTGCGTTTAGAAATGGGCAGACCCTTCGGTTTGGGCGTCGTTTCGCGTATATAGATCGTAAAAAAAAGTTTGAACGAAGTGCGCATGCGCAGCTGCTTACTTTTTGTCGACCTACTGCGCATGCGCAGTTGCGAAGTTTCCTGCGCATGCGCAGCTGCGTATTCATTGAGGAGCTGTTGTACCTGCGCATTGCGTTTAGGAACGGGCAGACCCTTCGTTTTGGGCGTCGTTTCGCGTATATAAATCGTAAAAAAAAGTTTGAACGAAGTGCGCATGCGCAGCTGCTTACTTTTTGTCGACCTACTGCGCATGCGCAGTTGCGAAGTTTCCTGCGCATGCGCAGCTGCGTATTCATTGAGGAGCTGTTGTACCTGCGCATTGCGTTTAGGAACGGCCAGACCCTTCGTTTTGGGCGTCGTTTCGCGTATATAAATCGTAAAAAAAAGTTTGAACGAAGTGCGCATGCGCAGCTGCTTACTTTTTGTCGACCTACTGCGCATGCGCAGTTGCGAAGTTTCCTGCGCATGCGCAGCTGCGTATTCATTAAGGAGCTGTTGTACCTGCGCAGTGCGTTTAGAAATGGGCAGACCCTTCGGTTTGGGCGTCGTTTCGCGTATATAGATCGTAAAAAAAAGTTTGAACGAAGTGCGCATGCGCAGCTGCTTACTTTTTGTCGACCTACTGCGCATGCGCAGTTGCGAAGTTTCCTGGCATGCGCAGCTGCGTATTCATTGAGGAGCTGTTGTACCTGCGCATTGCGTTTAGGAACGGGCAGACCCTTCGTTTTGGGCGTCGTTTCGCGTATATAAATCGTAAAAAAAAGTTTGAACGAAGTGCGCATGCGCAGCTGCTAAATTTTTGCCGACCTACTGCGCATGCGCAGTTGCGAAGTTTCCTGCGCATGCGCAGCTGCGTATTCATTGAGGAGTTGTTGTACCTGCGCAGTGCGTTTAGGAACGGGCAGACCCTTCGTTTTGGGCGTCGTTTCGCGTATATAAATCGTAAAGAAAAGTTTGAACGAAGTGCGCATGCGCAGCTGCTTACTTTTTGTCGACCTACTGCGCATGCGCAGTTGCGAAGTTTCCTGCGCATGCGCAGCTGCGTATTCATTGAGGAGCTGTTGTACCTGCGCATTGCGTTTAGGAACGGGCAGACCCTTCGTTTTGGGCGTCGTTTCGCGTATATAAATCGTAAAAAAAAGTTTGAACGAAGTGCGCATGCGCAGCTGCTTACTTTTTGTCGACCTACTGCGCATGCGCAGTTGCGAAGTTTCCTGGCATGCGCAGCTGCGTATTCATTGAGGAGCTGTTGTACCTGCGCATTGCGTTTAGGAACGGGCAGACCCTTCGTTTTGGGCGTCGTTTCGCGTATATAAATCGTAAAAAAAAGTTTGAACGAAGTGCGCATGCGCAGCTGCTAACTTTTTGCCGACCTACTGCGCATGCGCAGTTGCGAAGTTTCCTGCGTATGCGCAGCTGCGTATTCATTAAGGAGCTGTTGTACCTGCGCATTGCGTTTAGGAACGGGCAGACTCTTCGTTTTGGGCGTCGTTTCGCGTATATAAATCGTAAAAAAAAGTTTGAACGAAGTGCGCATGCGCAGCTGCTTACTTTTTGTCGACCTACTGCGCATGCGCAGTTGCGAAGTTTCCTGCGCATGCGCAGCTGCGTATTCATTAAGGAGCTGTTGTACCTGCGCATTGCGTTTAGGAACGGGCAGACTCTTCGTTTTGGGCGTCGTTTCGCGTATATAAATCGTAAAAAAAAGTTTGAACGAAGTGCGCATGCGCAGCTGCTTACTTTTTGTCGGCCTACTGCGCATGCGCAGTTGCGAAGTTTCCTGCGCATGCGCAGCTGCGTATTCATTGAGGAGCTGTTGTACCTGCGCATTGCGTTTAGGAACGGGCAGACCCTTCGTTTTGGGCGTCGTTTCGCGTATATAAATCGTAAAAAAAAGTTTGAACGAAGTGCGCATGCGCAGCTGCTTACTTTTTGTCGACCTACTGCGCATGCGCAGTTGCTAAGTTTCCTACGCATGCGCAGCTGCGTATTCATTGAGGAGCTGTTGTACCTGCGCATTGCGTTTAGGAACGGGCAGACTCTTCGTTTTGGGCGTCGTTTCGCGTATATAAATCGTAAAAAAAAGTTTGAACGAAGTGCGCATGCGCAGCTGCTTAGTTTTTGTCGACCTACTGCGCATGCGCAGTTGCGAAGTTTCCTGCGCATGCGCAGCTGCGTATTCATTAAGGAGCTGTTGTACCTGCGCAGTGCGTTTAGAAATGGGCAGACCCTTCGGTTTGGGCGTCGTTTCGCGTATATGATCGTAAAAAAAAGTTTGAACGAAGTGCGCATGCGCAGCTGCTTACTTTTTGTCGACCTACTGCGCATGCGCAGTTGCGAAGTTTCCTGGCATGCGCAGCTGCGTATTCATTGAGGAGGTGTTGTACCTGCGCATTGCGTTTAGGAACGGGCAGACCCTTCGTTTTGGGCGTCGTTTCGCGTATATAAATCGTAAAAAAAAGTTTGAACGAAGTGCGCATGCGCAGCTGCTTACTTTTTGTCGACCTACTGCGCATGCGCAGTTGCGAAGTTTCCTGGCATGCGCAGCTGCGTATTCATTGAGGAGCTGTTGTACCTGCGCATTGCGTTTAGGAACGGGCAGACCCTTCGTTTTGGGCGTCGTTTCGCGTATATAAATCGTAAAAAAAAGTTTGAACGAAGTGCGCATGCGCAGCTGCTAACTTTTTGCCGACCTACTGCGCATGCGCAGTTGCGAAGTTTCCTGCGCATGCGCAGCTGCGTATTCATTGAGGAGTTGTTGTACCTGCGCAGTGCGTTTAGGAACGGGCAGACCCTTCGTTTTGGACGTCGTTTCGCGTATCTAAATCGTAAACAAAAGTTTGAACGAAGTGCGCATGCGCAGCTGCTAACTTTTTGCCGACCTACTGCGCATGCGCAGTTGCGAAGTTTCCTGCGCATGCCGCAGCTGCGTATTCATTGAGGAGCTGTTGTACCTGCGCATTGCGTTTAGGAACGGGCAGACCCTTCGTTTTGGGCGTCGTTTCGCGTATATAAATCTTAAAAAAAAGTTTGAACGAAGTGCGCATGCGCAGCTGCTTACTTTTTGTCGACCTACTGCGCATGCGCAGTTGCGAAGTTTCCTGGCATGCGCAGCTGCGTATTCATTGAGGAGCTGTTGTACCTGCGCATTGCGTTTAGGAACGGGCAGACCCTTCGTTTTGGGCGTCGTTTCGCGTATATAATCGTAAAAAAAAGTTTGAACGAAGTGCGCATGCGCAGCTGCTAACTTTTTGCCGACCTACTGCGCATGCGCAGTTGCGAAGTTTCCTGCGCATGCGCAGCTGCGTATTCATTGAGGAGTTGTTTGTACCTGCGCAGTGCGTTTAGGAACGGCAGACCCTTCGTTTTGGGCGTCGTTTCGCGTATATAAATCGTAAAAAAAAGTTTGAACGAAGTGCGCATGCGCAGCTGCTTACTTTTTGTCGACCTACTGCGCATGCGCAGTTGCGAAGTTTCCTGGCATGCGCAGCTGCGTATTCATTGAGGAGCTGTTGTACCTGCGCATTGCGTTTAGGAACGGGCAGACCCTTCGTTTTGGGCGTCGTTTCGCGTATATAAATCGTAAAAAAAAGTTTGAACGAAGTGCGCATGCGCAGCTGCTAACTTTTTGCCGACCTACTGCGCATGCGCAGTTGCGAAGTTTCCTGCGCATGCGCAGCTGCGTATTCATTGAGGAGTTGTTGTACCTGCGCAGTGCGTTTTGGAACGGGCAGACCCTTCGTTTTGGGCGTCGTTTCGCGTATATAAATCGTAAAGAAAAGTTTGAACGAAGTGCGCATGCGCAGCTGCTTACTTTTTGTCGACCTACTGCGCATGCGCAGTTGCGAAGTTTCCTGCGCATGCGCAGCTGCGTATTCATTGAGGAGCTGTTGTACCTGCGCATTGCGTTTAGGAACGGGCAGACCCTTCGTTTTGGTCGTCGTTTCGCGTATATAGATCGTAAAAAAAAGTTTGAACGAAGTGCGCATGCGCAGCTGCTTACTTTTTGTCGACCTACTGCGCATGCGCAGTTGCGAAGTTTCCTGGCATGCGCAGCTGCGTATTCATTGAGGAGCTGTTGTACCTGCGCATTGCGTTTAGGAACGGGCAGACCCTTCGTTTTGGGCGTCGTTTCGCGTATATAAATCTTAAAAAAAAGTTTGAACGAAGTGCGCATGCGCAGCTGCTTACTTTTTGTCGACCTACTGCGCATGCGCAGTTGCGAAGTTTCCTGGCATGCGCAGCTGCGTATTCATTGAGGAGCTGTTGTACCTGCGCATTGCGTTTAGGAACGGGCAGACCCTTCGTTTTGGGCGTCGTTTCGCGTATATAAATCGTAAAAAAAAAGTTTGAACGAAGTGCGCATGCGCAGCTGCTAACTTTTTGCCGACCTACTGCGCATGCGCAGTTGCGAAGTTTCCTGCGCATGCGCAGCTGCGTATTCATTGAGGAGTTGTTGTACCTGCGCAGTGCGTTTAGGAACGGGCAGACCCTTCGTTTTGGGCGTCGTTTCGCGTATATAAATCGTAAAAAAAAGTTTGAACGAAGTGCGCATGCGCAGCTGCTTACTTTTTGTCGACCTACTGCGCATGCGCAGTTGCGAAGTTTCCTGGCATGCGCAGCTGCGTATTCATTGAGGAGCTGTTGTACCTGCGCATTGCGTTTAGGAACGGGCAGACCCTTCGTTTTGGGCGTCGTTTCGCGTATATAAATCGTAAAAAAAAGTTTGAAACGAAGTGCGCATGCGCAGCTGCTAACTTTTTGCCGACCTACTGCGCATGCGCAGTTGCGAAGTTTCCTGCGCATGCGCAAGCTGCGTATTCATTGAGGAGTTGTTGTACCTGCGCAGTGCGTTTAGGAACGGGCAGACCCTTCGTTTTGGGCGTCGTTTCGCGTATATAAATCGTAAAGAAAAGTTTGAACGAAGTGCGCATGCGCAGCTGCTTACTTTTTGTCGACCTACTGCGCATGCGCAGTTGCGAAGTTTCCTGCGCATGCGCAGCTGCGTATTCATTGAGGAGCTGTTGTACCTGCGCATTGCGTTTAGGAACGGGCAGACCCTTCGTTTTGGGCGTCGTTTCGCGTATATAAATCGTAAAAAAAAGTTTGAACGAAGTGCGCATGCGCAGCTGCTAACTTTTGCCGACCTACTGCGCATGCGCAGTTGCGAAGTTTCCTGCGCATGCGCAGCTGCGTATTCATTGAGGAGTTGTTGTACCTGCGCAGTGCGTTTAGGAACGGGCAGACCCTTCGTTTTGGGCGTCGTTTCGCGTATATAAATCGTAAAGAAAAGTTTGAACGAAGTGCGCATGCGCAGCTGCTTACTTTTTGTCGACCTACTGCGCATGCGCAGTTGCGAAGTTTCCTGCGCATGCGCAGCTGCGTATTCATTGAGGAGCTGTTGTACCTGCGCATTGCGTTTAGGAACGGGCAGACCCTTCGTTTTGGTCGTCGTTTCGCGTATATAGATCGTAAAAAAAAGTTTGAACGAACTGCGCATGCGCAGCTGCTAACTTTTTGCCGACCTACTGCGCATGCGCAGTTGCGAAGTTTCCTGGCATGCGCAGCTGCGTATTCATGAGGAGCTGTTGTACCTGCGCATTGCGTTTAGGAACGGGCAGACCCTTCGTTTTGGGCGTCGTTTCGCGTATATAAATCGTAAAAAAAAGTTTGAACGAAGTGCGCATGCGCAGCTGCTAACTTTTTGCCGACCTACTGCGCATGCGCAGTTGCGAAGTTTCCTGCGCATGCGCAGCTGCGTATTCATTGAGGAGTTGTTGTACCTGCGCAGTGCGTTTAAGGAACGGGCAGACCCTTCGTTTTGGGCGTCGTTTCGCGTATATAAATCGTAAAAAAAAGTTTGAACGAAGTGCGCATGCGCAGCTGCTAACTTTTTGCCGACCTACTGCGCATGCGCAGTTGCGAAGTTTCCTGCGCATGCGCAGCTGCGTATTCATTGAGGAGTTGTTGTACCTGCGCAGTGCGTTTAGGAACGGGCAGACCCTTCGTTTTGGGCGTCGTTTCGCGTATATAAATCGTAAAGAAAAGTTGAACGAAGTGCGCATGCGCAGCTGCTTACTTTTTGTCGACCTACTGCGCATGCGCAGTTGCGAAGTTTCCTGCGCATGCGCAGCTGCGTATTCATTGAGGAGCTGTTGTACCTGCGCATTGCGTTTAGGAACGGGCAGACCCTTCGTTTGGTCGTCGTTTCGCGTATATAAATCGTAAAAAAAAGTTTGAACGAAGTGCGCATGCGCAGCTGCTTACTTTTTGTCGACCTACTGCGCATGCGCAGTTGCGAAGTTTCCTGCGCATGCGCAGCTGCGTATTCATTGAGGAGCTGTTGTACCTGCGCAGTGCGTTTACGAACGGGCAGACCCTTTGTTTTGGACGTCGTTTCGCGTATATAACTCGTAAAAAAAAGTTTGAACGAAGTGCGCATGCGCAGCTGCTTACTTTTTGTCGACCTACTGCGCATGCGCAGTTGCGAAGTTTCCTGCGCATGCGCAGCTGCGTATTCATTAAGGAGCTGTTGTACCTGCGCAGTGCGTTTAGAAATGGGCAGACCCTTCGTTTTGGGCGTCTTTTCGCGTATATAGATCGTAAAAAAAAGTTTGAACGAACTGCGCATGCGCAGCTGCTAACTTTTTGCCGACCTACTGCGCATGCGCAGTTGCGAAGTTTCCTGCGCATGCGCAGCTGCGTATTCATTGAGGAGTTGTTGTACCTGCGCAGTGCGTTTAGGAACGGGCAGACCCTTCGTTTTGGACGTCGTTTCGCGTATCTAAATCGTAAACAAAAGTTTGAACGAAGTGCGCATGCGCAGCTGCTAACTTTTTGCCGACCTACTGCGCATGCGCAGTTGCGAAGTTTCCTGCGCATGCGCAGCTGCGTATTCATTAAGGAGCTGTTGTACCTGCGCATTGCGTTTAGGAACGGGCAGACTCTTCGTTTTGGGCGTCGTTTCGCGTATATAAATCGTAAAAAAAAGTTTGAACGAAGTGCGCATGCGCAGCTGCTTACTTTTTGTCGACCTACTGCGCATGCGCAGTTGCGAAGTTTCCTGGCATGCGCAGCTGCGTATTCATTGAGGAGCTGTTGTACCTGCGCAGTGCGTTTACGAACGGGCAGACCCTTTGTTTTGGACGTCGTTTCGCGTATATAACTCGTAAAAAAAAAGTTTGAACGAAGTGCGCATGCGCAGCTGCTTACTTTTTGTCGACCTACTGCGCATGCGCAGTTGCGAAGTTTCCTGCGCATGCGCAGCTGCGTATTCATTAAGGAGCTGTTGTACCTGCGCAGTGCGTTTAGAAATGGGCAGACCCCTTCGTTTTGGGCGTCTTTTCGCGTATATAGATCGTAAAAAAAAGTTTGAACGAACTGCGCATGCGCAGCTGCTAACTTTTTGCCGACCTACTGCGCATGCGCAGTTGCGAAGTTTCCTGCGCATGCGCAGCTGCGTATTCATTGAGGAGTTGTTGTACCTGCGCAGTGCGTTTAGGAACGGGCAGACCCTTCGTTTTGGACGTCGTTTCGCGTATCTAAATCGTAAACAAAAGTTTGAACGAAGTGCGCATGCGCAGCTGCTAACTTTTTGCCGACCTACTGCGCATGCGCAGTTGCGAAGTTTCCTGCGCATGCGCAGCTGCGTATTCATTAAGGAGCTGTTGTACCTGCGCATTGCGTTTAGGAACGGGCAGACTCTTCGTTTTGGGCGTCGTTTCGCGTATATAAATCGTAAAAAAAAAGTTTGAACGAAGTGCGCATGCGCAGCTGCTTACTTTTTGTCGACCTACTGCGCATGCGCAGTTGCGAAGTTTCCTGGCATGCGCAGCTGCGTATTCATTGAGGAGCTGTTGTACCTGCGCATTGCGTTTAGGAACGGGCAGACCCTTCGTTTTGGGCGTCGTTTCGCGTATATAAATCGTAAAAAAAAGTTTGAACGAAGTGCGCATGCGCAGCTGCTTACTTTTTGTCGACCTACTGCGCATGCGCAGTTGCGAAGTTTCCTGGCATGCGCAGCTGCGTATTCATTGAGGAGCTGTTGTACCTGCGCATTGCGTTTAGGAACGGGCAGACCCTTCGTTTTGGGCGTCGTTTCGCGTATATAAATCGTAAAAAAAAGTTTGAACGAAGTGCGCATGCGCAGCTGCTAACTTTTTGCCGACCTACTGCGCATGCGCAGTTGCGAAGTTTCCTGCGCATGCGCAGCTGCGTATTCATTGAGGAGTTGTTGTACCTGCGCAGTGCGTTTAGGAACGGGCAGACCCTTCGTTTTGGCGTCGTTCGCGTATATAAATCGTAAAGAAAAGTTTGAACGAAGTGCGCATGCGCAGCTGCTTACTTTTTGTCGACCTACTGCGCATGCGCAGTTGCGAAGTTTCCTGCGCATGCGCAGCTGCGTATTCATTGAGGAGCTGTTGTACCTGCGCATTGCGTTTAGGAACGGGCAGACCCTTCGTTTTGGTCGTCGTTTCGCGTATATAAATCGTAAAAAAAAGTTTGAACGAAGTGCGCATGCGCAGCTGCTTACTTTTTGTCGACCTACTGCGCATGCGCAGTTGCGAAGTTTCCTGCGCATGCGCAGCTGCGTATTCATTGAGGAGCTGTTGTACCTGCGCATTGCGTTTAGGAACGGGCAGACCCTTCGTTTTGGTCGTCGTTTCGCGTATATAAATCGAAAAAAAAAGTTTGAACGAAGTGCGCATGCGCAGCTGCTTACTTTTTGTCGACCTACTGCGCATGCGCAGTTGCGAAGTTTCCTGCGCATGCGCAGCTGCGTATTCATTGAGGAGCTGTTGTACCTGCGCATTGCGTTTAGGAACGGGCAGACCCTTCGTTTTGGTCGTCGTTTCGCGTATATAAAATCGTAAAAAAAAGTTTGAACGAAGTGCGCATGCGCAGCTGCTTACTTTTTGTCGACCTACTGCGCATGCGCAGTTGCGAAGTTTCCTGCGCATGCGCAGCTGCGTATTCATTGAGGAGCTGTTGTACCTGCGCAGTGCGTTTAGAAATGGGCAGACCCTTCGTTTTGGGCGTCGTTTCGCGTATATAGATCGTAAAAAAAAGTTTGAACGAAGTGCGCATGCGCAGCTACTAACTTTTTGCCGACCTA